>NC_057794.1:186384373-186440276 GCF_018294505.1 Triticum aestivum
TACTGGTTTCCGGTCGGGACCATTGCTGGGTGAGGTACGCGCAGGGCCGGGCTCTGCAGACGTAGAATGATGGATCCACCCACATCATACCTCCCTACTTGCAGTTCGTGCGTCAAGGGTGACTCCTGGGCATCGCGACTCAGGAGCCTAACTGGTCACGTAGCCCCTCACTCCGTGGCCCTGTCCTGGTTTCCGGTTGGGACCATCGCTGGGTGACGCACGCGCGCGACCGGGCTCTACAGACGTAGAACGGTAGATCCACCCGCATCACACCTCCCAACTTGCTGTTCGTGCACCAAGGGGGACTCCTGAGCATCGCGACTCAGGAGCCTAACTTGTCACGTAGCCCCTCACTCCTTGGTCCCGTCCTGGATTCCGATCGGGACTATTGCTGGGTGAGGTACGCGCGAGGTCGGGCTCTGCCGGCGTAGAACATAAGCAAGTAGGAAGAAAAGCGCTAATTTCAAGGAATTCAAAAGCAAATATTACAGTCCACACTATTATCTCAATGCCAAACGCAAGTTTAAACGCCTCCCCGAGGCATGATACGTGTGCAGGAATTAAAAGCAGGACAGGAGCAGCACGGAGCGGGTTCACCTCACGGAGCAGCAGGGTTAGCAGCGCCTTGCTCCGGCTTGGTGCTGAAGGCCCGGAACTTCCCCAGAAGAGCCTCCGCGCGACCCTTCACGGCCTCGGCAACGTCAGCGGCACGCTCACCACTCACTGGCTCCAGCAGGCTGTCGAGGTCGACACCGGGATCATGAAGGTAGATGTGGGTGAGGACCCGCGTCAGTGCTGCAGAAGATAGGACACGCGCCTCAGCCTCGGCCGTGGGGCCAAGGCCAAGGGCGACATCTTCAAGAGCATGAACCATGAAGGGAAGTAGCTTGGCGGGGCCGTCCTCGGCGCCAGCAGTGGGCTCTCCAGGACGCTGTCGTAAAGCGCCCTCACCAAGGAGCGAGCCTTCTCCTCCAACAACGTGAAGGCCGCGCAGTCCTCGGCAAGAACCAGGGCCTTGCCGTCCAGCTCGGCCTTCCTCGCCCCCAACTCCTGCTCCAGCGCGCCTAGGCAGTCGCGGTGCTTCCTGAGCTTGGCCTCCCGGCCCTCGACGGCTGCCTCACGAGCCTTCACGCCCTCTTCCTGCTCTTGGTGAAGGCGGACCTCTTTCGCGAGCTGATCCCGCAGACCTTGCAGCTCGTCCTCCAACGCCTTGCAGCGACCGCGGAGGTCGACCACCTCCCCCAGGGCTGCATCACGAACAGCCTTCGCCTCTAGGACGGCCTGCTTCTCCTCGTCGCATGCCGTCGAGGCCTGGGCCAGCGCCACCCGAATCGAGGCGTCGGAGCGAACCCATCCAGAAGCCAGCTCCAAACGCCCGACCACTAAGCGGGGGTCGGCGCCAAGAAGATCCTGCTGCAGTCGGTCCAGCTCAGCAACAGCATGATCCAGAACGGCAGAAGGAGTCAGAGAGACAACGGCCTGTGGAGTAGGAGGAGAAGGCGGCAGCACAGCCGCAGCATCTTGAGGCGGAGTCTGCCGCGCCCCGACAGCTGTAGTGGCGGCCGCAGGCAAGAGCACCTCGGGAGCCACTTGGGCCATGGGGGCTGAGCTCGTCCCAGCCGGCTCAGCCAAACCTCGCGAGGACGACCGGGAAGGAGAAGCCTGTGCGTCACGGTCACCCTCCTTCGCGGGCAGAAGTGCCGCCACGGATGGAACCTCGGGAGCCCCCTTCGGCTTCTTTGCTGCGGGTGCCAACCTATCCAAAGATGCGGACGTCAAGCCTCAGAAGTAGAGCAAGAGATAAAGACAAGAATCGAATGCTTACGGGTCGTTGCCAGTGAGCTCAAGCGGCCTCTGGCCAAATTTGAAGCCTGAAAGCCGGCTGGAAGGGTCAACCTCAGGAAGCTTGGAGGCGGAAGGTGCGTCTGCGGTTCCCCCCGGGGCCGGGGGAGACCCGCGGGAGATCAGCCCGGTCCTGTCCTTCTTCGGGATCGGGGGCGAGCTCCCGCCGTCCTGCTCGTCGTCGTCTTCGTTGTCATCCTCGTCGTCATCGTTCGGAGAGAGGCGGAGAATGCGGGACCTGCGCTGGGGGAGGGGAGCCCTCGACTCTCCGTCAATCGCCTCAGAGTTAGGCCCTTTTCCTCGCTCCCCTCCTTCTTCCTCTTTGCTGGAGTCTCCGGAGGGCACATCCACCGGTTCCTTGGGAGCTTCCAAGGGCACTAGCCCATCCCCGTTGAAGACGGGCATGGACTTCACCACCCGCTCCTAGTCGTTGCGGAGGAACAAGGGCGTAGGAGCGCCCTCCAGCCTCGCCATGTTGCCCCTGACCAGAGATTGGAGAACCGCAGCCAGGTCTCCGTCGGCCAAGGCCGCGGGGCTCGGACGGGGCCTCCACATTGGAAGCAAGTACTGCCGAGGCGGAGCCAGCCGGTGCTCCAGGAACTCCCTCAGCAGCGACGCGCCGGTCAGCTTCGCTGCCGCCATGTCGGTCGGCCTCAGATCCGCGGGGATCCATGAGCTCCGCTCAACCCCAGTCGCTGGAGCTTGTGGGATGCTCCGTTGGCAGGATCAGCCGAGGGTGGATGTGCCCAGCGTCCACCAAGATCCACTTGCTCCTGAAGCCCTCAATCCTCTTCGCAGAGTTCGAGATGGCAATGGCGCCGTCGTACGCGACGAAGCTCGCGCACGCGGAAGCAGTCCCACGAGAGGTCCGGAGGTAGAAGTAGTGGCGCAGCAAGGCCACTGAGGGCTGCACCCCAACGTGTGCTTCACAATAATAAGCAAAGATTGCCAGGAGAAGGACAGAGAAGAAGAACTCGGAGAAGGGAGGCACCAGGCCAGCAACAATGGCACTTACGAAGAGCGGATAGAAGGTGCTCCTTTGACCCTCAGGGGTGGCGAAGCCTGCCTTGAACACCTTCGCCCCGTCGATGCCCCACGCCGTCGCCATCCGGCGCAACCGGGCAAGGCCTGCCTCCGACACGTTCGGCGAGTCCAGGGCAGACGAGTACCAAGCTGCGGCCGAGGACTGACGAGGCGCCATGGCTCCCTAGGTCGTGGGGTCAGAGCAGATCTGGAAATCTCGGAGGAAGGAAGGAGAGGCGCAAGAAAGGGGATCTGAACAGCAACCGGAGAAAGCTAGAAGCAGGGCCTAGGCGGATGCCACTCCTTTACCAACTCGTGCGGTTGCTAAGGCGCCCACGTCCAGTCAACCGCCACGCGGCGCCCAAGGCCGCAGGCTGTTAGGGCCCGCGGTGCTTCGCTCTTGCCCTTCCGCCTCACTGCACGGCCAAGCCCGGGCGCGCCTTGGGCCCGGGGGCTACTGTCGATGTTCTGGGAACGGGGGTCCCCAGACTTGCCTGCCTGCGGCCTGCGGCGTGGCTCAAAGGGGGGGCCCAGCACGGCCCGTCTTCACCAACACAAACCCAAGACCCTCGCGAGGGGCCAAGCCTCGTGGGGCGGACGACGTGGAGCTTCCTCGGGCACGGCCTCGTCAGGCTGGCTCACGAGGAGGCGGAGAGATCAAGGCAGGGTACCTCACGAGGTGCCCGTGACGCAAGCCATGACGACTCAGGGTGCCAGGCAGGTGCCAGCCCGCGCAGCGTCCTCCTTCCCTCTTTGGTGCAAAGGGGGCAAGCGCAGCCGCGGAGTACCGAGGCATCAGGCAAAGGTTGCCATTTCAGTGCACGAGACCAAGACCAGGAGGACTACGAGATGGAGGTCACCGTGTAGCCCAAGACGGCGTCATCACCAGAGCTTTGCACAGGCGAAGACTGCTTTTGTCAGGATAGCTGATACTTGTTGTCCCCCTTCAAATTAGCCCGCCATTGTTGGCTCCCTTCCCGCTCAATATTTGGGGAGAGGACCAGGGCCTCTATAAATAGGACTAGCCACCCCCAGGGTAGGGAAGATCGAGAATCAGCCAACCCAGAAACAAGCTGGGGTCGAAATCAGGGTCGGTCGGTTGGAGGAAAGCAGAGAGAGAGAGAGTGAGAAAGGTGACTTAACTCCACCGAGCAGTTCATCGCCCCAGCCAAGAACAGACCCTCGTGAGGTTGTTCTCCCTTGTATTGTTCATCATCATCAGCCCAAGAGGCAATCCACCACACCACACACTGGAGTAGGGTATTACACCACAACGGTGGCCCGAACCAGTATAAACCCTGTGTCTCTTGTGTTGTTCTTTCCTTAGTTAAGATCCTAGCATGGCGGAGGGGTGCAGGTAGGTAGGGGGCGAAATCTCCGCACACAATCCCATGTAATGAACAAGAAAGGGATAAAGAGAGTTGGCTTAGACTCGCCACGTCACACAACACATAAATAACTCATACATCAACCAAGATACAGTCATAGACCGACTACGGGCAAATCCAAATCAAAAGGAAGATAAAACCCAAATGCTAGATCCCCAATCGTCCCAACTGGGCTCCACTATAGATCATCAGGAAACGAAATGTAGTAACGACCAAGGTCCTCGTTGAACTCCCACTTGAGTTCAGTAGCATCACCAGCACTGGTATCATCGGCACTTGCAACTATTTTGGAAGTATCCGTGAGTCACGAGGACTCAGCAATCTCACACTCACGAGATCAAGACTATTTAAGCTTATGGGTAGGATAAGGTAATGAGGTGGAGCTGCAACAAGCGCTAAGCAAATATGGTGGCTAACATATGCAAATAAGAGTAAGATGAGAAGCTACGCAACGGTCGTGAAGCTGAAAGTAATCAAGAAGTTATCCTGAAACTACTTACGTTCAAACATAACCCAAAACTGTGTTCGCTTCCCGGACACCACCGAAAAGAGACCATCACAGCTACACACGCAGTTGATTCATTTTAATTAAGTCAAGTGTCAAGTTCTCTACAACCGGGTATTAACAAATTCCCATATGCCACATAACCGTGGGCACGGCTCTCGAAAGTTCATACCCTGCAGGGGTATCCCAACTTAGCACATTACAAGCTCTCACGATCAACGAAGGATATTCCTTCTCCCGAAAAGACCCGATCAGTCTCGGAATTCCGGTTACAAGACATTTCGACATTGGTAAAACAAGACCAGCATGACCGCCCGAATGTACCAACAAATCCCGATAGGAGCCGCACATATCTCATTCTTAGGGCACATCGGATGGGCCAGACGTCGTGTTGGCATAGACCTACGTTCCCCAAGGGCGCCGAACATCGCCGAGGTTGGACCAACACTCAGAGGAGCACTGGCCTGGGGGGTAAAATAGAGATGACCCTCGGTTCTGCAGAACCCAAGGGAAAAGGCTTAGGTTGGCAAATGTAAAACCAAGGTTGGGCATTGCTGGAGGAGTTTTATTCAAGGCGAACTTTCAAGGGGGTCCCATAAACCCAACCGCGTAAGGAACGCAAAATCAAGGAACATAACACCGGTATGACAGAAACTAAGGCGGCAAGAGTGGAACAAAACACCAGGCATAAGGCCGAGCCATCCACCCTTTACCAAGTATATATATGCATTAATTAAATAAGAGATATAGTGCTATCCCAACATGGAACAACCTTCAACTTCACCTACAACTAACAAGCTATAATAGGGGCAGAGCAAAAGCGGTAACTTAGCCAAGAAACGGTTTGCTAGGAAGGTGGATTAGAGGCTTGCCATGGAAATATGGGAGGCATGATATAACAAGTGGTAGGTAGCGTGACATAGCGATAGAACAAACAACTAGCAAGTAAAGATAGAAGTGATATCGAGGGTATGGTCATCTTTCCTGCAATGTACTCAAAGTTGTCGAAAGCTTGATCCTCGTTAGCCTACTCAACAGGTTCCTCGATCATGTACTCATCTCCCAGCTCTACCCAAAGCAAGAACACAAGCAACGGGACAATAATCAATCATGGTGCAATGCACAAGCAACATGATGCAATACATGACATGATATGCAAGATATGATATGCAATGCATATGGGTACTCCGTAAGGGAAAAGATGATAAAGGCATCAACTTGTCAAAACAAGTATGCCGCTGGAAAGATGAGGTGATTTCGGTTGAAATCGATATAAGGATCACCGGAAATGGATGCACGGTTTGCAAATGACAAGCAAAACAAGAATGATGCAAATTTGCAATTAACGGCATCATAGCACTTAGAATGCAACAAGAAGCTATGCTACAACACTCCAAAATGGAAACAAAGCATATGAGCATAAATTACAGGTGCATCTCTACAAATCATGAACACTAGGCTCCTGCTAGTTCTCACTAGAACAAGCTCAAAATAGCATGGCAAAAAATGCAAATGATAACAGATTCACAGACTTAGAGAAAATACTAAGCATGACAAAACAACATCATATAGCAAGGTTTAGAGCTTGCAAACAACAAGCTACAAGAAGATATCATGGCAAACAAAGGCATGGCATGCTAGTACTAAACACATAGAACAAAATTCCCTTACTGAACTTTGGCCAAAGATGCATAGAAAATAATGCGGCACCCATGCAAACATAGCAAGTTATATAAATAGATTCAGACTTTGCAAGCCCATGCCAGAAAATTTCAGGGCATGGCAGAAACAGTTCCATGATAGCAACTTTTCAGGCCCATGCCACTCACCACAAAGCATTTCATGGCATATATAGGTAGAAAACGGTAAGTAGACATGTTCAAGATGCTAATCATGGAAAGAGAAAGTTCACTGGGTAGATGCATCACTAACTAAACACATGGCAAAACTGATCATCATGTTAACAATCTGGCAAGAACAATATTTAGCAAAAGTAGAGCAAGGAAATGACATGCTAGATTATTCCATAATTGCAACCAGAGGCATGAATGGATAGAGAAATACCACATATACAAAATATGCTTACTGAACTATTTCTAAATGTGCATGGATTTCATGGTAGCAACAAGTTGACATGGCATCAAAACATAACCGGAAAAGGACTTTGCAAAATCAATAGTTGTTTGAAATTAGCAACATCACATAGCCTAGTTTTCATGCTTTTTCTAGTCACCACATAGATCACAAAAATACAAGATTTGCACCCGTGTAAAGATGGCATTAAGGAGATCATAAAACATGTAGACATCATGCTCATAGGATGCACACACAAAATGCAACGAAAATGACAAATCATCAAGTTCTGTTAACTTCCAGCAGACAACATCATATAGCACATTTGCAACGATGATAAAGGCATCAAAATGGATAGTTACATGAAGAGCATCACGAGTCGAACATTTTGATATATCATATGCACAAATCGGAGTACCGAGCATGTAGATATGCCATGAAGAAGAGGGCATAAAAATTACAGGGGAAAAGGACTTAGAAGAATTCGAGAGGTCAACCTAGGGTTTGCATGGAAATCGATGCAGAGCCGGATCTCGCCGGATCTTCGCCGGAGACGCGTCGGAGAGGAGGGAGACGGCGGAGAGGCGCGGGGCTCACCGGAGCTCGGAGAGGAGCCGGGGAGGCGTGGCGGCGGCGGATCAGGGCAGGGCCGGATCGAGCGCGGCTCCGCGGCAGCGTGGGAGACAGATGGCGGCCGCGCCGGCGTGAGGGCGTGGGGGCGGCTAGGTGGAGCGGCCGGCGGTGGTGCAAGCAGGTACGGGCGGTGGCTCTTGAGCAAGGCGCGGGCAGCGAAGGCTCGGGCGGCGGCGCAGTGATCTGTGCCGGGCGGGCCCGCCTCGGGCTCGTCGGGCCATGGCGGTGGTGCAGCTGCATGGGACAGGTGTCAGCGCGTGGTTGGCTCGGGGTGGCGGCAGACATGTCCGCCGGTGGAGATGTGTGTGGCGACGGAGAGGGGAAAATGCTAGGTTTTGGACCCGGGATTTTGGGGGGAGGCACATATTTATAAGTAGAGGGAGCTAGGAGTGTCCAAATGAGGTGAAGTTTTTGCCCACACGATCGTGATCCAATGACCGAGAGCATGGAGTGGGTTTACATGGGCTAGTGGGCTGTTTTGGAGGGGTGTTGGGCTGCAAATATAAAACAGGCTTTCGCGGTTACGCGGTTAAATGTTGGGGCATCAAACGACCTCCAAATGGAACGAAATTTGATAGGCGGCCTATCGGTGATGTACCAAGGCCACTCGACAAATCTCGACCCATTCCGAGAATGTTTTTCTCCCTCTCACAAAACAAGATTAGAGGGGTGCAATAGGGGCACGAGAGAGCGTCGGATTGCGGAATGGACAACGGGGAGAATGACTGGATGCATGAGACGAACATGATTGTAAATGAGATACACATGATGACATGATATGAAATGCATGACATGAACAAAATGCAAAAAGAATACCAAAACCAAACCACGAAGGGAATAACATATCACATAGCCGGGAATGGCGAGAGTCGGAATTACAAATATGCAAAGTTACATCCAGGGTGTTACAACACTCCACCACTACAAGAGGATCTCGTCCTAAAATCTACGACTAAAAGAGCTCCAGATATTCGGAACGGAGGTGATCCTCTCGTTCCCAGGTGGCTTCTTTGTCGATATGGTGTGACCACTTCACTTTCAGGAATTTGATTGACTTTTTGCGAGTCTTGCACTCGGTTTCTTCAAGAATAGCAACGGAATGCTCATGATAAGGCAAATCTTCTTGGAGATCAATCTCTTCGAAGTTGATAGTGCGCTCGGGGGTCTTGAAGCACTTGGGAAGCTATGACATGTGAAACACATCGTGCACATTTGTGAAGTTGGACGGAAGCTCAAGTTGATAGGCGAGGTCGCCTCTTTTGCCAATGATCTTGAAAGGACCCACGTATCTCGGGGCAAGCTTCCCTTTGATACTGAAGCGACGAGTGCCTTTCATTGGAGAAATGTGGAGGTAGACATGGTCTCCGATATCGAAAGCCAAGTCACGGTGCTTGCTATCATAGTAACTCTTGTGGCACGATTGCGCGACTTTGAGATTTTCACGGATGACTTTACACGTTTCTTCAGCTTCTGTGATCAAGTCGTTGGCAAGAAGTTGGCGTTCACCAGTCTCTGACCAATTGAAAGGAGTACGACACTTTCTGCCATCACTTGGAAGCTGTTGTTGTAGGAGAACTCGGTATATGGAAGGCAATCTTCCCACTTCATACTGAAAGAGATGACACAGGCCCTAAGCATATCTTCGAGAATTTGATTGACTCACTCGACTTGGCCACTTGTTTGAGGATGGAAAGTTGTGCTGAAGCGAATGTTGGTGCCCATGGCCTTCTAGAAGGAGTCCCGGAACTCAGAAGTGAAAATACTTTCGTGTTCTAAAGAGGTCAATTGCAGAATACCATGCAAGGAGACAATGCTAGAGGTGTATAGCTCTGCCAATTGAGCTGTTGTGATAGATTCTTTGATTGGAAGGAAATGAGCCACTTTTGTAAGCTTCTCAATGACAACGAAGATAGCATCATTCCCACGGTTGGAATTGGGAAAACCAGTCACAAAGTCCATCTCGATATGATCAAACTTCCATTGTGAAATAGCAAGAGGTTGGAGGATACCAGCTGGTCATTGGTGTTCTGCTTTCACTCTTCGGCAGACATCACATTCATTCACGAATTGAGCATTCTCTCACTTCATTCGAGTCCACCAATACGACTTCTTGAGGTCATGGTACATCTTCGAACTGCCTGGATGAATGGATAGCAGACAATTGCGCGCTTTGTTCATTATGAGCTTCCTTAGATCACCTTTAGGAACCACAATCGAGTCCTCGAAGAATAAAGTGTCTTTGTCATCAATGCAATAGCACTTGTATTTGGGTTCGCTCTTGGCAATACCATGTTTCACCCTCTTCGCCATGGTATCCAGGAGTTGTGCCTCACATATTTGGTCTTCCAAAGTAGTAGTGACTTGAAGTTTGGCAAGAAAACCTTGAGGAACAACTTGGAGATTGAACTTGCGGAAAGCTTCACAAAGATCCGGTTGGAATGGCTTGAGGATTAAGCTTTTGCAGTAATACTTTCTGCTCAAGGCATCTGCAATCACATTGGTCTTGCCTGGAGTATATTCAATACTTGGATTGTACTCTTAAATCATTTTGACCCATCGAGTTTTCCTGAGGTTGAGGTTGGGTTGAGTGAAGATATACTCCAGGCTCTTGTGATCGATGAAAATGTCCACTTTCCTTCCCAACAAGAGATGTCTCCATGTTAATAATGCATGGACAACTGCCGCCAACTCCAGATCGTGAGAGGGGTAGTTTTTTTCGTTGGGCTTCAACTGACGAGAGGTATAAACCACAACTTTCTTCTCTTGCATTAACATAGTGCCGAGACCTTGTAAAGAGGCATCACAAAAAACTTCGAATAGCTTGGATTCATCAGGAGGAGTTAAGACAGGAGCTGAGACTAGCTTCTCTTTTATGGTGTTGAAGGCAACATAACACTCAGGTGTGCAGACATACTTGACATGCTTCTGGAGGAGGTTGGAAATAGGCTTTGCAATCTTAGAGAAATTTTGAACGAATCTTCGGCAATAGCTCGCAAGTCCAAGAAAACTGCGGAGCTGGTTGACATTTTGAGGAGGTTCCCAGTTCACAATTGTAGAAACCTTCTCCGGATTAATAGCAATGCCCTTGGCAGAGATGATATGACCAAGGTAAAGAACTTCATCAAGCCAAAACTCACATTTGGAAAACTTCGCATAGAATTGATACTCTCTAAGCTTGTCGAGCACCAATCGCAAATGCTTGGCGTGATCCTTCTTATTCTTGGAGAAGACCAAGATACCATCGAGATACACCAGGATGAATTCATTTGTTTATGGGTTGAAGATGAAGTTCATGCGAGAGAACGTTGGAGGAGCATTTACAAGGCCGAAAGACATGATGGTATACTCATAAGAACCATAGCTTGTTCTGAAAGCTGTCTTGGGAATATCTTGTTCAGGAATGCGAATCTGATGATAACCCATACGAAGGTCAAGCTTGGAGAATACTTTAGGACCTTTAAGTTGCTCGAAGAGCTCATTGATGTTGGAAATAGGATACTTGTTCTTAATTGTGTTCTTGTTCAATGGATGATATTCGACAAAAAGTTGGTCCGTGCCATCATTCTACCGGACAAAAAGAACACCACAACCCCACGGAGATGAACTCGGTCTGATCAAACCCAGACTCTCTTGTTCATCAAGCTGTTTCTTGAATTCCTTCAGCTCCTTTGGTCCCAGCTTGTATTGATGCTTGCAAATGGGTTCCGTACCAGGCTCAAGATCGATAATGAATTCAACTGGCCAGTGAGGAGGCATTCCCGCAAGCTCTTTTGGAAAGACGTCTTGGTACTCACAAACAACTGGAATCTAGGAAATTACATCTAGCTCGCCCTTCTCATTGAGAGTAAACACACGAATAGTTTCATCCTAAGCGGCATAGATGATCACATCATCAGAAGAGTGTGTCAATTCAATCTCCCCGGCAGCACAATCAAGCTGAGCCTTGTGCTTAGAAATCCAGTCCATGCCGAGAATTAGATCAATATCTGATTCACCAAGAACAATTGGAGAAGCAAGAGATTATAGTTGCCCAACTGGACAGAGACATTGGGAGCAACCAAACTAGAAGTCATAAGCTTTCCCAGAGAAACAACATGCATAACTGTGGACAAAATCTCTATGTCAACATTGTGCTCCGATGCAAATGGTATGACATGAAAGAATGTGATGCACCAATATCAAATAAGACTTTAGCAGGAATGGAGTTAACTGTAAGGTTACCAATGATCACATCTGAAGAATCCTCTGCCTGAGCTGTGTTCATCATGTTCACCTTAGCATGCTTGGGATTATGCTTGACCACTGCATTGCTAGAAGATCTCATAGTGACCTTTGGTTGAAGCACTTGTTCACATAGTGACCTTTCTGCTGACACTTGTTGCAAGTCACCTCTGAGAGCGGACGATGATAAGGAGCACTTGACCTTGGAGCTTGAGTCTGAGACTTGTTCTGATAGCCTGGGTAGGGATGGTTGGAAGATCCATGGCCACCTTTGTTCTTCTGCTGGTAGGGCAGACGAAACGAAGGAGGAGGAAGCCAGAACTTCTGTTGCTTAGCTGCCACTTGTGAGGAAGAAGAAGACTGAACTGCATCCCTAATTCTCTTCTTAGAAGCTTCACACTTGAGCTGAGCACCTTGTTGCTTGAGGGCCATGTTATAGAATTGATTGAACTGAGTAGGCTCCACGAGAACGAGAGCTAACTATAGATCTTCTTTGATGACCCCTCTGAAGTGATAGATCATGCTCTTTTCATCAGGAACATCCTGCCTTGCGAAGCGAGCAAGTTTCTGAAACTGGATGTTGTATTGGTACATGGACATGCTTTCTTCCTTGAGATTGCGGAACTCCTCACGCTTACTCTCAGCAACACTTGTTGGAATATGATGAGCTTTGATGTCTCGGCAGAAATCATCCCACGTAATCACACGACCTCCTCTGGAATCTTTGTATTGTTTATACCAATCAGTAGCTTGGTCCTTGAGTTGAAAAGAAGAGAACTTGACAAATTCATCAGGCCTGACATTGCTACATTCAAAATGCTTGCAGATGTCCACGAGCCAATCATCAGCGTCCGTGGCCTCGGCACAGTAGCTGAAAGACTTTGACTGATTTGCAAGTAACTGGTTGAGGGTAGCAAACTGCGGCTGATTGTTGAATTGCCCTTGACCTTGATTTCCTTGGTTGCCTTGACATTGGTTGCGTTCTTGCAAGAGTTGCAAAAGCATCTGGGTGTTGGGGAGGCGTGGCGGCAGCGGATACAGGCGGGGCCAGATTGGGCACGGCTCCGCTGCCGCGTGGGAGGCGGATGGTGGTGGAGGCCAGCGTGAGGGCGCGGGGGCAGCGAGGTGGAGTGGCCGGCGGGTGGCGGCGCAAGCGGGGACGGGCGGCGGTGCTGGAGCGAGGCGCGGGTGGCGGCACGGCAATCTGGGCCGGGCGGGCCCGCCTTGGGCTCGTCGGGCCGCGGTGGTGGGAAGGCTCCGCAAGACAGGTGTTAGCGCGTGGTTGGCTTGGGGCGGTGGCGGACATGTCCGTCGGTGGAGAAGATGTGTCCGGAGGCGGGGAGGGGAAAATGCTAGGGTTTGGACCCGGGATTTCGGGGGGAAGCACATATTTATAGGTAGAGGGAGCTAGGAGTGTCCAAATGAGGTGCGGTTTTCTCCCACACGAACATGATCCAATGACGAAGAGCATGGAGGGGGTTTAGACGGGCTAGTTGGCTGTTTTGGAGGGGTGTTGGGCTGAAAATAGAAAGAGGCTTTTGCGGTTACCCGGTTAACCGTTGGGGCATCAAACGACCTCCAAATGGAACGAACTTTGATAGGCGGCCTACCGGTGATGTACCAAGGCCACTCGACAAATCTCGAACCATTCCGAGTATGTTTTTCTTCCGCTCATGAAACAAGATTAGAGGGGTGCAACGGGGGCACGAGAGAGCATCGCATTGTGAAACGGACAACGGGGAAAAAGACCGGATGCATGAGACGAACACGAATGCAAATGAGATGCACATAGTCGGAAATGGAAAGAGTCGGAGTTACAAATATGGAAAGTTACATCCGGGGTGTTACAAGAGGACGGCCGGCAGCTCGTCGATCCAGCAGCCGGCCGAGCACTCCAGTGGCTCAACCAGTCGGGGTTTGATTCTAGAGAGGATGAGGCTGTTTGCTCGCTCGACTTGGCCATTTAACTATGAATGGGCAACGGACGCTAAGTCCAGTCGGATGCCCTGCATTGCGCAGAAATGAGCCAAGGTGCCTTTGGCAAAGTTTGTGCCATTGTCGGTGATGATGTTGTGTGGTACACCATATCGAACGGTGATGTCTGGAATGAAGGTCACAACAGTCAGACCGTTCAACTTCTTGATTGGCTTTGCTTCAATGCACTTAGTGAATGTATCCACGGCGACAAGCAGATGGGTCATGCCGCCGCGTGTTGTCCTGAATAGTCCCACCATGTCCAGCCCCCACATGGCGAAGGCCATGTGAGGGCGATGGTCTTCAGCACAGAAGCCGGCAGATGTTGCTCGGAGCTGAATTTCTTGCACCCTTGCAATGCTTGACCAACCCCTTGGCGTCCTCCAAAGCAGTCAGCCAGAAGAAACCATGGTGGAAAGCTTTGGCAACAAGGGCTCTGGAGGCCGCATGGTGGCCACACTAGCCTTGGTGGATATCTTCGAGGATTGTTTGGCCCTTCTCTGGTTCTACGCAGCGCTGGAAGACTGTAACGCCCCGAGACCATTGTGCCAGGTGTCTTCCTGTTATTCGCTGTTGTTGCCTTGTCATGTGCTTCCGTGTCATGCATTCCATATCATGTCATCATGTGCATTTCATTTGCATACGTGTTCGTCTCATGCATCCGAGCAATTTCCCCGTGGTCCATTTTGCAATCCGGCGCTCCTATGTCATCCGGTGTCCCTTTCAACCTCTTTTCATATGTGGGTGTTAAACGTTCTCGGATTGGACCGAGACTTGTCAAGCGGCCTTGTTTTACTACCGGTAGACAGCCTGTCAAGTTTCGTACCATTTGGACTTTGTTTGATACTCCAACTATTAACCGAGGAACCGAAAAGGCCTCATGTGTGTTGCAGCCCAACATCTCTCCAAAGTGGCCCAAAACCCACCTAAAACCCACTCTATCATCTCGGTCGTTCGATCAGGATCGGGTGGCCGAAAAGCGCACCTCATTTGGACTCTCCTAGATCCCTCTACCTATATATATGTGATCCCCTCCAAAAATTCGCTGTTGAAACCCTAACTTCGTCCTCCTCGCGCCGCCGGACAAAATTCCCACTGCGCCCGGACATGTCCAGCCGCCGCCCCGATGAATCCGGCGCCGCCACCTCACCGCCCTCTCTCTCCTCCCACCGCGGGCTCGAGGAGACCCAGATCCGGCCCGCCCGGGCCTGGAACCCGCCGCGCCGCCGATCCCGCAACGCTGGCCGACACAGCCGCCTTACCGGAGTTGCCGCCGGCGACCACCTCCGCCGTAGGTCACGCTGCCACCCGGCCCCCTCTCTCTCCCTTCCCTTTCTCCTTCCTCTCCTCACCAGCTCTCTCTCTTCCTCGCAGCAAGCCACCATGGGCGCCCGAAGCTTGGTCCGCCGCCGTCCTTGTTCTAACTTCGGCCAGATCCGGCGCCCGAGGCCGGATCCATCCATCCCCGATCTCGCCGGAGCTCTTCCCCGCCGCATCATTGTTCCACATTGCCGGCAGCCGCCACCGCCTATTCCTACCTCTAAAGTGAGCAGAGGAGGATGGCCATCTCCAGCCCTGTTCGCCTCCGTGCGTGGACCAAACAGGCCATGCGAGGCCCAGCTCCGCGCCAGCGCTGGCGTTGACCCCGCGTCGGCCCGGCCCAGCTCGCCGGCCTACCTCCTCCTTCCTGGGCCAGCCCAGTGGTGAGCAGCCCGACTAAATCCCGCCCGTGCGACCTATAACTATATAACGCTCGCCATGAAATCTGCTAAGTCCCTAGATCTGCATATTTTTATGCCCCTGTTCATCGCATCATAACTTTGCATCCGTGGCTCCGTTTTGGCCGTGTAGCATATCGAATTGTTCGTCTCGACGAGTACTTCATTTCATTCCATTGCACCATGTTCATTTGAGCTCATCTTGATGCCCTAAATGCTGTTGCAGGAGTGCTAGTTTGTACTAGTTTCAGATTCTTATCAGTAATTGGACATTTGTCATTTTTGCCATTATTGATGTGTGCCTCCTATGAACTTGAGCTCTACATGAGTTTGAAGTATGCCATGCCATCTTTACAAGGGTGTATGCCATGTATTTTTTGTGATCTCTGTGGTGACTAGCACAAGCATGCAAAGTAGCCCTCTTAATGTTGCTGATTTCAGGGACTTAGAATTCTAAGTCTTTGTCCTGTCAATATTTTTATGCCATGTATTCATGTTGCTACTGAGTGATCCATGCCTCTTTTGAGCATGATCAGTAAGGATGTTTTGTAGATATTGTGGTGCTCTATCCATCCATGTCTTTGTTTGCAATTATGGAGCACCCTAGCTTGAGTCAGTCAAGCTCTACTTTTACTATAAAATGATCCTGGCAGAATGTTTACGTGTTAAGTAATTTTGCCGAGCTTGTTGTAGTTGATCCATGCATACTATGTTGTTGTTCTTCCCATGTCTAGCTTCTATGCCATGTCTACTTCTGGGTGTATGCTTAGTTTGTCATGCAATGCCTTGTGGTGAGTGAATCGAGCTCGTAAACATGCCTACTTGATATCTGTTTTGCCATGTTCCAGTTTTATGCTATGTCTGAATCTGTTAGCGATAATTGCTATGTTCGCATGGATGCCATTGTATATTCTGATCCCTTTTGGCTTATGGTCACTAAGGGACTTTTGGTGTATGCTTTGAGTAGCTGCATGCCATGCATTGCTTTGCCATGATTTGTTCCTGTAGCATGTTGTTATATTGCTCTAAACTTTTCTTCCTGATGTTAAATTCCTGACATGTTGTTATTTTCACCAAGTCTGTAACCTATTATCTTTAGCACTTTTGCCATGCTTGTCTGAACCTGCTATTGAGTGAATTAGCCATAGCTCAGTGTTCATCTTTTGTCAAGAATCTTGAGTGGATCCCTACCAAATATTTTATTGCTATGTTCGAGTGCAGTAGCTTGTTGTTCTTGATGCATTTAGATGGCCTCATGTTGTTAATCGCAGAACGGTGCCATATTTGTTTTGCTTGCCATTTCCAAAACATGCATCTGATTCGGGTGATCTTTATATTGATTTCCAGTGGCACTCTTGGATTTCCAAGTTGAGGCCAGGTTCAATCATTCCTTTCTGAATCATGCATATGCATCGCATACCGCATCCCACATATCATGCCATGTTTTGCATCATGTTGCTTGCGCATTGCACTTTGGTTGATTGTTGTTCCCTTTTGCTTGTGTTCTTGCTTTGGGTAGAGCCGAGAGATGAGTTCGTGTTCGAGGATCCGTTGAGTACGTTTTCGAGGATCAAGCTTACGTCTTCTTGGAGAACTTTGCAGGCAAGATGACCATACCCTCGAAATCACTTCTATGTTTGCTTGCTAGTTGCTCGCTCTTTTGCTATGCCAATGCTACGATACCTACCACTTGCTATATCATGCCTCCCATATTGCCATGTCAAACCTCTAACCCACCTTGTCCTAACAAACCATTGTTTGGCTATGTTACCGCTTTGCTTAGCCCCTCTTATAGTGTTGCTAGTTGCAAGTGAAGATGGATCTTGTTCCTTGTTGGAACATGGATATTTTGTTGGGATTTCACAATATCTCTTATTTTAATTAATGCATCTATATACTTGGTAAAGTGTGGAAGGCTCGGCCTTATGCCTGGTGTTTTGTTCCACTCTTGCCACCCTAGTTTCCGTCATACCGGTGTTATGTTCCTTGATTTTGCGTTCCTTACACGGTTGGGTTATAATGGGAACCCCTTGACAGTTTGCTTTGAGTAAAACTCCTCCAGCAAGGCCCAACCTTGGTTTTACCATTTGCACTAACAACCTACCACCTTCCTTTGGGTTCTGCAGACTCAAGGGTCATCTTTATTTAACCCCCCCCCGGGCCAGTGCTTCTCTAAGTGTTGGTCCGAAACAGAGTCACTTGCGACGCCACCTCAGGGAAACTTGAGCGCGGCTTTGCTGATTTAGTTTTACCATTGTCGAAATGTCTTGTAACCGGGATTCCGAGTCTGATCGGATTGTCTTGGGAGAAGGAATATCCTTCGTTGACCGTGAGAGCTTCTGATGGGCTAAGTTGGGACACCCTTGCAGGGTTTTGAACTTTTGAAAGCCGTGCCCGCGGTTATTGGTAGATGGGAATTTGTTAATTTCCGATTGTAGAGAACCTGAAATTTATCTTCATTAAAATACATCAACCGCTTGTGTAACCGTGATGGTCTCTTTCCAGCGGAGTACGGGAAGCGAACACGGTGTTGGAGTTATGCTTGACGTAGGTTGTTCTAGGATCACTTCTTGATCATAGTTTCTCGACCATGCTTTGCCTTCTCTTCTCGCTCTCATTTCCGTATGTTAGCCACCATATATGCTTGTGATTGCTGCAGCTCCACCTCATACCTTTTCCCTACCTATAAGCTTAAATAGTCCTGATCACGAGGTTGTGAGATTGCTGAGTCCCCGTGACTCACAGATACTTGCAAAACCAGCTTGCAGGTGCCGATGATATGCTTGCATGTGATGCAACCAAGCTCAAGGAGGAGCTCAATGAAGTTCATGTTTGTTATGTTGTTCCATTTCCATTTGATCAGTAGTGGAGCCCAGTTGGGACGATCTGGGATCTGTAGCATTAGGGGTAGTCTTCTTTTATTTTGGTTCCGTAGTCGGACCTTGATTGTATCTGGATGTTGTAATGCTTTATGCTTGTATTGTGTGAAGTGGCGATTGTAAGCCAGCTATGTATCCCTTTCCTTATTCATTACATGGGTTGTGTGAAGATTACCTCTCTTGCGACATTGCCTTCAATGCGGTTATGCCTCTAAGTCGTGATCCGACACGTGGGAGATATAGCCGCATTGAGGGTGTGACAAGTTGGTATCAGAGCCTTCCCCGACTTAGGAGCCCCCTGCTTGATCGAATCATTGGCGTTGTTGAGTCTAGAAAAAATGTTTTGAGTCAATTATGATTGTATATATCGGAGAGTAGGATTCTTTTTACTCCTCAGTCCCTTCGTCGCTCTGGTGAGGCATCCTGGCATAGATTTTTGACTCTTCTCTTCTCAAATTTCACTAAATTTTTTTAGGATCACGCGAGTATCTTGGAATCGTTCCAATGGTTTTGTGACAAGAACATTTATCTTGGTGCCTCCTGACATTTAGGGGTTGGGCAGTGTCCCGGGGAGTCGAGCTCCGAGGTGTTGTCGTCACAATTTTATCGTTGCAATTCCGGAATACCTGAGTTTCGCCAACATCGAAAATCTCTTTTATGCAGTTGTTGGTGAGATAACCTCGATGCCACCCAGTACTGGGCGGGAGTTCGGGAGTATTGCCATAACTCATATAACAGATGCTTTTCGAAGGTTGAGGTAAATGATTTCCGAAGGTTTCTTGGTTATGTGTTGAAGGATGGATACAACTGGATGTAGGATTTGCTAGTTTTGGGTGAGATATTATGCTTCCCCTGTATCCCAACACCTGATTGCATAACCGGAAAGTTTCGTGAGTTTATAACTGGGAATTCAAGTAGCTCTTAGGATATCTTTTCGACAGATGCATGATATGAGATTGGGGTTCGACGTCTAGTGGTCCGCCTAGCCACGGTTGGTTTTGTAGTGGTCTCTTTGTGTCTTAAAGAGTCCTTGGCTATGCTGACTCGGGGACGCTTCGTATGTCCTGTGCATTGCCTTGTACATGATGGTGGTGTACGATCAAGCCCGTGTAGGCCCCACCACGAAAACTTCGAACGAAATCTCTATCATATGTTTGTTCCGGCTTATTCTGCAAGCCAATCCTTTGTTTTGTTTTCAGTTGTGGTATTCGAGTTGCTTCGAAGTCAAATGTTGATTCCATACCTTTCCTAAGCGGTGTTCTTATATCTCTATGGGAGTACTGACCCTTTTTCGATCATCGAGATGGTCACGGCAATTCTTTTCCAACCGACGTGCTCCTCTTCAAGTGGATCCAATCATTTCTACGTTCGCAAGATCATCTCTCAGTTTTTTCTCAACGGTGTTCGTTCCATCCATTCAAAACTGTCTTTGTTTTTCCCGCCCTCCCTCCCTTTTGTTTCTTCAAGGACTTAGATCTCTTAATCATGTATCCTTTTATTGATGGGAAGCCTCTCCAGCCTTTTTCCGTCAATGTTCTTATCCGGTGATTCTCATAAAAATTCTAACGGAGCTTCAAGTTCGTCACTCTTTACTCATTTTCTTCTCCGGTGGATTCGATTCAAGTTTTCAGCGCTGATCATATTCCTTACCTTGTTTCAAATGCTTTCTCATGCCGGTGCACCTCTCAACGATCCTATTCTCGCTACTCATTTGTTCGAGAGTGCTGAACATATCTCAGAAGGCTCGTCTTTTCATTCAAGATCAGTTCAACCTATTTCGAGGTTGTTATCTCATTCATGCCATTTAACTCAACTGGTGCATTCTCTCTTTTAAATCGTTCTACGGTGTATCTTTTGAGTGGGCCCTAACCCATAGGTCTTTTTCCAGGATCTTACCTGACTCTTCTTATTTTCCCGGAGCTATCCTCAAATTTTATTTTCAAAGTTTGACATAAGAATCAATTTTTCATCAGTCAAATGCTTTTCTCCAAGATCTTTCAAATTCTTTTCAGCATTTGGCTTAACCTTTTCTATTCTTCATTCTGGAGTGCCTCAAACAATTCTTGATGGTGTTTGTCGTCGTCATTCTCTACATTTGAAGACCGAAGAAGAGTTTCTCTCAAATCTTGCTCCATTCTCTTCAAGATTCAAGGTTCTTGCTTGATGCCATCCTCTCATAATTGTTTTCGATTGTGAGTATTCTTTTCACCCATCCGGAGCATTTCATGAGTTTTTTCCATTTTTTTCCTCCGAAGGCCATCTTATCAAATATTGTTCATTCTTAGCTTTCAGCTCTCATTCTTGAAATCATACCGATGCATCATTCAAATATTCTCTATTCAGCTCATGATCTCTTCGTTCTCGCGTACCTATATCCCCTCAAGTATCTTCATTTGTTCTCTAATTCTTCCCAGTGCTTCTTTATTTTTTCTTCAATCGTTTTCAATTCTTACAGTGGTTCTTCCAAGTTTTTCTTTTCCTTCATTATCATATCAATTCATTCGTTTTTCCAAATCCTACCGATGATTCGTAGAAGACCTTCCCAAATTTGCGATATATCTATCTTCATCCTTTCTACGAGAATAAGTAGTATGCCAAATCCGTTGGTTCTCATCATTCTAAATTGGTGAAGGATGAGCATAACATAATTCTTATTCTTGATTCACCCAAATGATTCAATTCCTTATTCCGGAGGCTCATCAAATTCTTAATTTCATTTGTTCATCTTTCTTCTTTCAGGAGTTTGTTTGTGATATCAAATTCTCGGTTTCAATTGTTTCATCTTTTCTTTCCCAGAGTTCAAAATTCTCTCAATTATATCATTTCAAGATTCTTCTAATCATTGCAAGGTTTCACCTTGTGTTTTTCAACTTCTCTTTCCTTTCATTCGATCATCCTTTTATTACCGGAGCTCTTCATGAAAGCTCTACATGATTTTCATCAAGGATTTAATTCCTTCTCGAAGTGTTTCTTTGAGATTTTTTTCAGAGGAGCTCAAGCATTCTTCATCTTGCAATTAGGAGTGCAATTCTTTCTACCGTATCATCGGAGGTGGTATTATGTCATTCTTGATAATTTGAGTTCATGATTCATGATTCACATGTTGTTAAGAATGAGGTATTTAAAATCCATCAATCTCGTCATTGGAGTTATCTTGGGATATATTTCACCTTAATCCTTCCCTAAGGATTGTTGTTATTTATGTTGCTTATAAATGACCCAAGTCTTCTTTTATCCTTCTGGTGAAATAGCTTCTCGTCTCCTTGTTCATATCAATCCAATTCTTTTTTCCCGTGAGTGGCAGGTTGTCACCTCATAATTTGAGATGTATTCCATAAATCCATATCAAGCTTATCCTTTTTGTTGTTGTTTTTTTTTCAAACAACTCCGTTCGACCCTCCTCCTAAGTATGCTTTTTCAAGCTCATTCGAGATAGAAGATATTGTTTTTCTCCTCCATTCATTCCATTCCTTTCTCTCTTTTCTTCCGGAGGCATTGTGATGTTGCTCTCTTCAACCCTTCTTCTTGTTTTTTGTCAGGACCTTGTTCTTTTCATGCTTATCCATTTAACCGGAGTGTTGTGCCCTTTTGCTCAAGTTCTTTTCATCCTATCAAGTCTTGCATATCTTCTCAACCGGAGTGCTACCCAAATTGGTTCTTTCTTATTCCTCTTTCTTAACGGAGTACTTCCAACTTCGTTCGTCTCTGTTGCATTCTTTCTTTATATTTGCTCAACCTCGCAAGGTTCTTTGGTTTCACTCGTTTGTCAAATAAGCAACTTAGTTTTACCTATTCTCCTTCTCTTCTGTTTTTCCCTCCGGTGCTATTCTAGATCTCGGGACGAGATCCTCTCGTAGTGGTGGAGTGTTGTAACGCCCCAAGACCGTTGTGCCATGTGTCTTCCTGTTATTCGCTGTTGTTGCCTTGTCAAGTGCTTGCGTGTCATGCATTGCATATCATGTCATCATGTGCATTTCATTTGCATACGTGTTCGTCTCATGCATCCGAGCATTTTCCCCGTTGTCCATTTTGCAATCCAGCGCTCCTATGTCATCCGGTGTCCCTTTCTACCTCTTTTCGTGTGCGGGTGTTAAACATTCTCGGATTGGACCGAGACTTGTTAGGCGGCCTTGGTTTACTACCGGTAGACCGCCTGTCAAGTTTCGTACCATTTGGACTTCGTTCGATACTCCAACAGTTAACCGAGGAACCGAAAAGGCCTCGTGTGTGTTGCAGCCCAACAACTCTCCAAAGTGGCCCAAAACCCACCTAAAACCCCCTCTATCATCTCGGTCGTTCGACCACGATCGCGTGGCCGAAAACCGCACCTCATTTTGACTCTCCTAGCTCCCTCTACCTATATATATGTGATCCCCTCCAAAAATTCGCGGTTGAAACCCTAACTTCGTCCTCCTCGTGCCGCCGGACGAAATTCCCACCGCGCCCGGACATGTCCAATCGCCGCCCCGGCGAATCCGGCGCCGCCACCTTACCGCCCTCTCTCTCCTCCCACCGCGGGCCCGAGAAGACCCAGATCCGGCCCGTCCGGGCCCGGATCCCGCTGCGCCGCCGATCCCACAACGCTGGCCGACCCCGCCGCCTCACCGGAGTCGCCGCCGGCGACCACCTCCGCCGTAGGTCGCGCTGCCGCCCGGCCCCCCCTCTCTCTCTCCCTTCCCTTTCTCCTTCCTCTCCTCACTAGATCGCTCTCTTCCCCGCAGCAAGCTGCCATGGGCGCCCGAAGCTTGGGCCACCGCCGTCCTTGTTCTAACTCCGGCCAGATCCGGCGCCCGAGGCCGGATCCATCCATCCCCGATCTCACCGGAGCTCTTCACTGCCGCGTTGTCGTTCCACATCGCCGGCAGCCGCCACCGCGCCTGTTCCTCCCTCTGCAGTGAGCAGAGGAGGACGGCGATCTCCAGACCCGTTCGCCTCCGTGCGTGGGCCAAACAGGCCATGTGAGGCCCAGCTCCGCGCCAGCACTCGCGTTGACCCCGCGTCGGCCCGGTCCAGCTCCCCGGCCTACCTCCTCCTTCCTGGGCCAGCCCAGTGGTGAGCAGCCCAACTAAATCCCGCCCGTGCAGCTTATAACTATATAACGCTCGCCGTGAAATCTGCTAAGTCCCCAGATCTGCATATTTTTATGCCCCTGTTCATCGCATCATAACTTTGCATCCGTGGCTCCATTTTGGACGTGTAGCATATCGAATTGTTCGTCTCAACGAGTACTTCATTTCATTCCATTGCACCATGTTCATTTGAGCTCATGTTGATGCCCTAAATGCTGTTGCAAGAGTGCTAGTTTATACTAGTTTCAGATTCTTATTACTAATTGGACATTTGTCATTTTTGCCATGATTGATGTGTGCCTCCTATGAACTTGAGCTCTACATGAGTTTTTATGTATGCCATGCCATCTTTACAGGGGTGTATGCCATGTATTTTTGTGATCTTTGTGGTGAGTAGCACAAGCATGCAAAGTAGCCCTCTTAATGTTGCTGATTTTAGGGACTTAGAAATCTTCTATGTCTTTGTCCTGTCAATATTTTTATGCCATGTAGTCATGTTGCTACTGAGTGATCCATGCCTCTTTTGAGCATGATCTGTAAGGATGTTTTGTAGATATTGTGGTGCTCTATCAATCCATGTCTTTGTTTGCAATTATGGAGCACACTAGCTTGGGTCAATCAAGCTCTAATTTTGCTATAAAATGTTCCTGGCATAATGTTTACGTGTTAAGCAATTTTGCCGAGCTTGTTGTAGTTGATCCATGCATACTATGTTGTTTTTCTTGCCATTACTAGCTTCTATGCCATGTCTACTTGCTGGGTGTATGCTTAGTTTGTCAAGCAATGCCTTGTCGTGAGTGCATCGAGCTCGTAAACATGCCTACTTGATATCTGTTTTGCCATGTTCCAATTTTCAGCTAAGTCTGAATCTATTAGCGATAATTGCTATGTTCACATGGATGCCATTTTATATTCCGATCCCTTTTGGCTTATGGTCAGTAAGGGACTTTTGTTGTATGCTTTGAGTAGCTTCATGAGATGCCCTGCTTTGCCATGATATGTTCCTATAGCATGTTGTTATATTGCTCTAAACTTTGCTTCCTGATGTTAAATTCCTGACATGTTGTTGAGCGAATTAGCCGTAGCTCAGTGTTCATCTTTTGTCAAGCATCTTGAGTGGATCCCTGCCATGTATTTTGTTGCTATGTTAGAGTGCAGTAGCTTGTTGTTCTTGATGCATTTAGATGGCCTCGTGCTGTTAATCGCAGATCGGTGCCATATTTGTTTTGCTTGCCATTTCCAAACCGTGCATCCGATTCTTGTGATATTTATATCGATTTCGACCGAAATCAACTCCTCTTTCCAGTGGCACTCTTGGATTTCCAAGTTGAGGTCAGTTTCAATCATTCCTTTCCGAATCATGCATATGCATCGCATACCGCATCCCGCATATCATGCCATGTTTTGCATCATGTTGCTTGCGCATTGCACCGTGGCTCATTGTTGTTCCCTTTTTGCTTGTGTTCTTTATTTGGGTAGAGCCGAGAGACGAGTTCGTGTTCGAGGACCCATTGAGTACGTTTTCGAGGATCAAGCTTTTGTCTTCTCGAAGAACTTTGCAGGCAAGTTTTCCAGACCCTCGAAATCACTTCTATCTTTGCTTGCTAGTTGCTCGCTCTTTTGCTATGCCTATGCTACGGTACCTACCACTTGCTATATCATGCCTCCCATATTGCCATGTCAAACCTCTAACCCACCTTGTCCTAGCAAACCATTGTTTGGCTATGTTACCGCTTTGCTCAGCCCCTCTTATAGCATTGCTAGTTGCAGGTGAAGATAGAGCTCGTTCCTTGTTGGAACATGGATATTTTGTTGGGATATCACAATATCTCTTATTTTAATTAATGCATCTATATACTTAGTAAAGGGTGAAAGGCTCGGCCTTATGCCTGGTGTTTTGTTCCACTCTTGTCGCCCTAGTTTCCGTCATACCGGTGTTATGTTCCTTGATTTTGCGTTCCTTACATGGTTGGGTTATAATGGGAATCCCTTGATAGTTCGCTTTGAATAAAACTCATCCAGCAAGGCCCAACCTTGGTTTTACCATTTGCGCTAACAACCTACCACCTTCCCTTGGGTTCTGCAGACTCAAGGGTCATCTTTATTTAACCCCCCCGGGCCAGTGCTTCTCTAAGAGTTGGTCCAAAACAGAGTCACTTGCGGCGCCACCTCAGGGAAACTTGTGGGCTGGTTTTAGCTGTACGTAGCGCTCATCCGGTGTTGCCCTGAGAACGAGGTATGTGCAGCTCCTATCAGGATGTGGGCGCATCGGGCGGCTTTGCTGATTTAGTTTTACCATTGTTGAAATGTCTTGTAACCGGGATTCCGAGTCTGATCGGATTGTCTTGGGAGAAGGAATATCCATCGTTGACCATGAGAGCTTGTGATGGGCTAAGTTGGGACACCCCTGCAGGGTTTTGAACTTTCGAAAGCCGTGCCCGCGGTTATGGGCAGATGGGAATTTGTTAATGTCCGGTTGTAGAGAACCTGAAATTTATCTTAATTAAAATACATGAACCGCGTGTGTAACCGGGATGGTATCTTTCTAGTGGAGTCCGGGAAGTGAACACGATGTTGGAGTTATGCTTGACATAGGTTGTTCTAGGATCACTTCTTGATCATAGTTTCTCGACCATGATTTGCCTTCTCTTCTCGCTCTCATTTGCGTATGTTAACCACCATATATGCTAGTGCTTGCTGCAGCTCCACCTCATACCTTTTCCCTACCTATAAGCTTAAATAGTCTTGATCGCGAGGGTGTGAGATTGCTGAGTCCCCGTGACTCACAGATACTTCCAAAACCATCTTGCAGGTGCCGATGATATGCTTGCAGGTGACGCAACCAAGCTCAAGGAGGAGCTCGATGAAGTTCGTGTTCGTTATGTTGTTCCGTTTCCAGTTGACCAGTAGTGGAGCCCAGTTGGGACGATCTGGGATCTGTAGCATTAGGGGTAGTCTTCTTTTATTTTGGTTCTGTAGTCGGACCTTGATTCTATCTAGATGTTGTAATGCTTTATCCTTGTATTGTGTGAAGTGGCGATTGTAAGCCAGCTAGGTATCCCTTTCCTTATTCATTACATGGGTTGTTGAAGATTACCTCTCTTCCGACATTGCCTTCAATGCGGTTATGCCTCTAAGTCGTGCTTCAACACGTGGGAGATATAGCTGCATCAAGGGTGTGACAAAGACCCCAGTCACACTGCGTTTGACAAGCTCTCTATTGACTATTGTGTAAGCTCCTGCTCGGTGTTGCACCTGCCGGGCCGAGATCTCATCAGCCGGTAGCTGTCTGTTCACTAGGAAATTTAGGATGGGCTGCGCCCAGTATGGTGCTTGGAGTTTGTCCACTGTCATCACGGCCGCTGGTACTGGGGCAGTTTGGTTGGGAGGCGGCGGGGTGGAGTCAGCCACTGCTTGCTGTGTTTTTGGAGTCCCCGGGCCGACTGTTGCAGCCCACAGGCCGAGTTGTGATGTCCCCGGGGTAGGTGCGACTGCCACAGTGCCCGAGGCGCTTGGTGAAGTCCCCTAGCTGGTTGCTGCAGCCCCTGGGCTGGGTTGTGAAGTCACTGGGCCAGGTGTGACTGCTACAGTCCCCATGCCGCCTGCCGAAGTTTGGGGGCTGGCTGCTGCACCCCCCAACTCAGATCCGACTGCTTCGGGACTAGCTGGCATGAAGATGGACTTGGATTCCGGAGAAGGCTTGCGGAGGCACTGAATGGAAACGCCGACTGGTATTGCTTGGCGGGCGGAGCCGATCCGTGCCAGGGCATCAGCTTGCTCGTTGTCGTTCTGTGGCATGTGAAGGAATTCACAACAGTCAAAGTATCCGCTGATCTGCTACATGAGGAAGAGGTAACTCACCATGTTTGCATCCTTGGCATCCCAGTTGCCAGGCGATTGTTGGACCACCAGGTCTGAGTCACCATAGCACAGGATCCGGCGGATGCCGATTTCTTTGGCCAGCCGGAGTCCGTGTACTAGCGCCTCATACTCGGCCATGTTGTTGGAGGCGTCAAAGTGAATTTGCAATGTGTATCTGAGCTTGTCGCCCTTGGAAGAGGTGGAGGACAATGCCGGTTCCCAAGCCAGTGCGCATCTTCGAGCCATCAAAGTGCATCCACCAATGAGTGGATTCCGGAGCTAGCGGCATGTACTGGGTCTCGGCCCAGTCGACGAGGAAGTCGGCCAATGCTTGGGACTTGATGGCGGTGCGTGGCTGGTAGAAGATGGTGTAAGGGGCCAACTAGATGGCCCATTTGGCCATCCGTCCTGATACATCCCTGCTGCCTATGATTTTAGCAAGTGGGTAGTGTAGACAACCATGATTGGGTGCTCTTGAAAGTATGGCTTTAGCCTCTTGGTGGCAAAGAACATGCGGTAACACATCTTCTAATAGTGGGGATAGTCCTTCTTTGAGGTCGACATCACCTCGCTTAAATAGTACACAGGCCTCTGCACCGGCTGTGCTTTGCCGTCTTCTGGTTGTTCCACAACAATGACAGTGCTGACCACCCGGCTGGTGGCCGAGATGTAGAGGTACATGGGCTCTTCAGCAGTCGGGGCCGCCAGGACAGGCGGCGTAGTCAGCATCTTCTTCAGTTGGAGAAAGGCCTCGTCCACCTTGTCGTTCCACTCGAAGTGAGTGGTTTTCTTCATGAGTTGGTACAGGGAAGAGCCTTCTTTCCTAGGCGACTGATGAAGCGGCTGATGGATGCCAAGCAGTCGGTGAACTTTAGGACGTCTCGCAGTCGGGTGGGTCTCTCCATCCTCTCAATGGCCTTGATCTTCATAGGATTGCACTCAATGCCATGCTCTGAGACCAGGAAGCCAAGGAGCTGGCCGGCTGGTACCCCAAAGACGCACTTGTCGAGGTTGAGCTTGATCTGAAGACGGCGCAGATTATCAAAAGTTTCCTTGAGATCTTCCAAGTGGGTACCGCGCTTCTCCGTCTTCACCACAATATTGTCTACATAGACGTGGGCATCTCTGCTGAGTTGCTTGAGGAGGCACTTCTTCATGCAACGCTGAAACATGGCACCAACATTTCTCAAGACGAATGTCATTGTCAGGTAGCAGAACGCTCTGAATGGTGTGATGAAGGTGGTCTTCAGGCTGTCGGCCAGGTCCAACTTGATCTGGTGGTACGTTGAGTAGGCATCCTAGAAACTCAGCATCTCGCATTCGGCTATGGAGTCTATTACTTGGTCAATCTAAGGCAAAGCAAGCGGATCTTTGGGGAAGGCTTTGTTGAGGCTGGTATAGTCAATACACATGCGCCACTTGTTCTTCTTCTTCAGTACATGGACTGGGTTGGCAAGCCACTTTGGAAAAAACACTTCCATAATGAAGCTGGCTGCCAGAAGCCTGGCTATCTTTTCACCAACAATTCTTCTCCTCTCTTCCGACAGTGGGCGGAGGGGCTGTTTGACTGGTTTGGCATCTGATCTGACATGTAGCTTGTGCTCGGCGAAATCCGTCGGAACACCCGGCATGTCTTTGGGAGACCATGCGAAGATGTCTCGATTCTCACAGAGGAAATGGACGAGCTCGCTTTCCTATTTTATGTCAAGGTTGGCCCCTATGACAGCGTGCCTCTCCGGGTGCTCGGGGTCCAAGGGGATCTTCTTTGTTTCTTTGGTCGGCTGGAAGGAGCCCTGGGTCTCGGATTCTTTGGGATTTGGTGACAGGTCTGGCTGCTTGCTGGCCATGGCCACCACCCGGTCCATGAGCTTCTTCTCAGCAGCAACCACAAGGGACTCGACCAGCCGGCTGCTGGCCGCGGCACAGGCGGCTGACTTCTCATAGTCCCCGGCTATCGTGATAATGCCCTTCGTTCCTGGCATCTTCATCTTGAGGTAGGCATAATGAGGTACTGCCATGAACTTGGCTAGAGCTGGCCAACCTAAGAGCACATGATAAGGACTCTCCAGGTCAACCACCTCGAACAAAATTGCCTCATGGAGAAGTGATCTTTGTCTCCGAAGAGGACATCTTTCTTGATCTTGCCGGGCACAATGCCATGAAAGACAGTCCGACTAGGCTGGAGGTGCCTCTCTTTGATGCACAATTTTTCCATGGTGTCACGGTAGAGGATGTTGATGCTGCTACCGCCATCTATCAGGATCTGGGAGAAACAAGAAGCTCGCCTCTCCATTGCAAAGGTGGCATCCAACACTAGGGCATAGGAACCCGGAGAAGGCATCACTTCCGGATGGTCCCCACGGCTCCAGCTGATTGGCTTCTCAGACCAGAGCATGAACTCTGGGGCAGCTGAGGCAATGGCGTTCACTTCACGGTGCTGCTGACGTCGGCTATGTCGGTCACCAGCCACACCGGAGAAGACGATGTAAGCTTCGTGTTCCTTGGAGTATTCATCTTGGATAGCGTTGACTGCTGGGCGGGCCTCCGGCTGCTGGGGAGGAGGTGGCGGCTGGCCAACAGGCGGAGGAGGCAGTAGCCCCTCGCCCTTGGAGATTCATGTGAGCCAGTGGAACTTGCAGGGAGAAGGCAGGAAGCATCAAGGGTTTCGCACCACTGTGGAACTTGCAGGGAGCATCAAGGGTTTGCTCATAGGAGAAGGCGGGCAGCCAAGCTGGCTTTCCGCCCTTTTGACGCTTGGGGGCGGATTGCCCCTCCGGCTGCTGGTCCTCAACTGTCGGCACCTACCGGCTTGCGGGAGCTGGCTGCGGGGCCTTACGCTTGTTGATGTTCTACTACTAGCACTAACCGTTATCACCAGCCAGCGTCCGGGGAGCCAGAGGGAGCACCTTTCTGGTCGCATCCACTTGTAGCTCCATCTTCATGGAAGAGTCGGCCATGGCATACTTGTCTGCTATGATTAGCAGCTCGTTGAGGGTAGCCGGCTCATCGAAGAGGAGTCGGTGTTTGAGTAAGGTGCCCCCTCGACATCCGGCAGTGAAGTACTCAATGGCTTGCACCTCGTGCACCCCTACGCAGGAGTTGCGTAGTTTGGCCCACCGTGTCAAGTTGTCACCGGTGGACTCGGTCGGGCCTTGAACGCACAGCGAGAGCTGGCGGGGCATGGGCGGCCGCTTGTAGGTGCTCGTGAAGTTGGGGATGAATACTTTGGTGAAATCTACCCAGCTGTTGACGTTGCGGGGCTTCTGGCTGTTCAGCCATGTCCAGGCCGTGCCCTGGAGCATGAGCGGAACGTACTTCACGGCAATACGCTTGTTGGCGTTTGCTATGTTGACGGATATGGGCTCGTTGGGAGCGACAACCCTTTGGGGAAGGGCTCGTCGCGAATGCCGGGGCCAAAACAAGGTGGGCCGGTTGCAACTTTTCTTCTAGCGCCAGGGATCGCGCCAGACGGTCGATCTCCGGTGGCGGGCGTCGTGCTCTCCAACTCCTTCACAGCTGCCGAACCAGTCGCCAAGAGTCGGGTGCTCAATAGGCAGAGGGGAGGCACGCCTCTCCCGGCAAGAAGGGGGAGGAGGCAGATGATCGTCCCGCCGTTCCACTACTCGTGAGCAGCCATCTTGGTCGCGCTCAATGGTGTTGTGCGTCCGACTATGGCTAGCAACCGGCTCTCTATCTCTCTGGTCGTGGATGCCGCCCATCGGCGACCGGGAGGTCGTGCCATGCTCTCGGCAAAGGGGAAGGTTATCGGCATGCTAGCCAGGTTCTTCCACGCGGCAACCGGCCTCTTGCTACGCGGCGGCCGCATCGATGAGTTGTTGAACGTGCTCCGTCATGTAGCAGCACTCGACACCCTCCAGGTGGTCCAGGTCGTCTGCTGCTGCCTGGGCAGCACGTATGTTCTCCATAGGCATGGCGTGGACAGGGCAGTCTACCCCAAACAGGTTGGCAATGGCAGCGCCGCGCTGTTGGACTGTGCCTATGCGGCTGGGCCCGCCAGCAGCCGGCATGCGCCGACTGCGTGGTCGATTTTGTGCTGGTAGGCCTCGGAGAGGCGTCTCATGGTGGCCAACTTCATGGCATTCTCAACGAGCGAGATGCGGCATGCCTCTAGCATCTCGATGTTGGCATCTATCCCGATTGCTGCCTGTAGCGGGTCCTGGGTGGCTCCATCGGAGCCTCCATCGTGGCTGATGACAAGCACCTCTGTGACGGTGCCGCCACCTCTGTCTGCGCGAGGAAGCGGGTCATCGATGACCACCACGTTGGCAGGGAAGGAGTTGAGGGATGTTGGGTCGGAGTCGACAAGCATCGGGTCGGTGGAGTCAACTGACTCTAGGTCAGTGGCTGGCTCGTTGGCGATGTGGTGCTTGCCGAGGAAGTCGACAAGGCAGCTCTTGAAGCTTGCTGCTCCCGTGTCAGGTGCGGGCTCGTCGGAGAGCCGGATCACACCGATGAGATCAGCGAGGTAGGCCACCGTGCAAGTGACTTCTGCGCCATCCAGTGCGTCAGCGTAAACCCCAAACGCCATGGTGGGGGAGAGCAATACATCGTTGGTGCCTAGAAATGGGATAAGGTGTAGATAGGTACATTGATGCATCTTACCAACGTTCGGGGCTCTCCTAGGAGATAACACCCCTAGTCCTGCTATGCGGGGTCTCCGCTTGATCACTATCTCAACAAGTAGCTACAGGCTTGCTCCTTGAGCTGTTTGGCCAGAGGAGGAAGAAGGGCAAGGCTAGCTCTACTCCTCTCTGTTTGTGTGTGTTATCTAAGAAGCTGAACCCTTTGCATGGGTGCCCTGGGGGTTTATATAGTCCTACCCCCAGGGGTACAATGGTAATCCGGCTGGGTGTAGGGCCCAGCCGTTAGTGTCTCTGGAGGCCGGCTTCTCTGCCGGCTGCTGGGGTCCGCCGCCTAGTGGGTCCCGCCGGCTGTCTCGTACTTGGCCGAGAGGTCGTGCCCGCCACTTGTGGGTCTTGCCGGCTGCTTAGTACTATGGCAATACCACTGATGATGTGTGCTTTATCGGGGGAGCATGGCTACAGTGCCGCCTCCTGGTAGGCGTTTACTGCAGCCATTCCCCGTCTCTTCTGTTTAATGGTGCACACACTTTGAGGGAGGGGGAGGGCCTCCTGCTAGGAGTCGGCCTCCCCCGCGTCGACTAGTTAGGGCCTGCCTCCTTCTGGCTTCTCACGGACAGGTAGAGCCCACTTCTTGCAGGCTGTACTGACAGCCCATCCTGGGGCCCCGCACCTTAGGTCGTAGGTGATGTCACGGGCTATGTGGCAATAGTGCCGCGCCGGGCGAGGGATGTCCGCCCAGTACGCAACACTATTGTAAGACCCCGTACATAACTTGCCATATTTGTATTCCAATTCTTGCCATTTCCGGGACTAAGTTATGTTATTTCCTCATTGTCGGGTTTTTGTCTTCGTGTTGTTTTGTCTTGGTCATGCATCTCATATCATGTCATCATGTGCATTGCATTTGCATACGTGTTCGTCTCATGCATCCGAGCATTTTCCCCTTTGTCTGTTTTGCATTCCGGCGCTCCTATGTCCTCCGGTGTCTCTTTATACCCCTTTTCGTGTGTGGGGGTTAAACATTTTCGGATTGGACCGAGGCTTGTCATGATGCCTTTGTTTACTACTGGTAGACCGCCTGTCAAGTTTCGTGCTATTTGGACTTCGTTTGATACTCCAACGGTTAACCGAGGGACCAAAAAGGCCTCGTGTGTGTTGCTGCCCAACACCTCCCCAAAGTGGCCCAAAACCCACCTAAACCTCCTCCACCATCTAGGTCGTTCGATCATGATCGTGTGGCGAGTGTAAGCCAACTATGTACCTTTTTCCCTTATTCATTACATGGGTTGTTGTGAAGATTACCTCACTTGCGACATTGCTTACAATGCGGTTATGCCTCTAAGTCGTGCTTCGACACGTGGGAGATATAGCCGCATCGTGGGTGTTACAAGTTGGTAATAAGAGCCTTCCCCGACCTTAGGAGCCCCCTGCTTGATCGAATCGTTGGCATTGTTGAGTCTAGAAAAATGTTTTGAGTCATTTAGGATTATATATATCGGAGAGTAGGATTCTTTTTACTCCTTAGTCCCTTCGTCGCTCTGGTGAGGCATCCTGACGTAGAGTTTTGACTCTTCTCTTCTCAAATTTCACTAAAAAAAATTTAGGATCACGCGGGTATCTTGGAATCGTTCTGATGGTTTTGTGACGAGAACATTGTTCTTGGTGCATCCTGACATTTAGGGGTTGTGGCAGTGTCCCGGGGAGTTGAGCTCCGAGGTGTTGTCGTCACAATTTTATCGTTGCAATTCTGGAATACCTGAGTTTCGCCGACATAAAAAATCTCCTTTATGCAGTTGTTGGTGAGATAACCTCGACGCCACCCAGTACTGGGGCGGGAGTTCAAGAGTATTGCCATAACTCATATAACGGATGCTTTTTGAAGGTTGAGGTAAATGATTTCCGAAGGTTTCTTGGTTATGTGTTGAAGGATGGATACAGCTGTATGTAGGATTTGCTAGCTTTGGGTGAGATATTATGCTTCCCCTGTATCCCCAACACCTGATTGCATAACCGGAAAGGTTCGGGAGTTCCATAGGTGGGAATTCCTGTAGCTCTAGTATTTCTTCCGTGGATATTTGGTTTGTGATTGGATAATCCTCACCAAGTATTTGTTCTTGTCCGTACCTTGTTGTTTTATTCTTCTACCTCTACCTAAGTGGCTTCTCAATTTATGGAAGTGCGACCATTTCTATTGGAATGCATTCGTTTATTTTGTTCGGATGTTAAGACTAGATGTTGCAATTTTGATCAATCTGATTCAGCTTGAATATATATGTCTTTCAAGATGCTAACGGATGTCACCCTGTTCAGGATGGCTCCTCTAATGCGTAACAATCCTGAACCGCCACCACCACCTCCACCTCCGGAGGCATGGCAAGCTGTGATGGCCGCTACCAATGCAAACACGCAGCTGATCATGCAACTCTTGCAAAAGCGCAACCAAGGGAATCATGGCCATGGCAACAATCAGAATCAATTTTCTACACTCAACCAGTTCCTCGCAAACCAGCCAAAGACCTTCAGTAACTGTGTTGAAGCAACAGACGCTGATGATTGGCTCGTGGATATCTGCAAGCATTTCAAGTGCAGCAATGTCAGGCCTGAGGACTTTGTCAAGTTTGCCTCGTTCCAACTCAAAGACCAAGCTGCCGAATGGTATCAGCAATACAAAGGTTCCAGAGGAGGCCGTGTGATTTCCTGGGATGAATTTCGTCAAGACTTCAAAGCTCACCACATTCCTCAGAGTGTTGTTGAGAGCAAGCATGAGAAATTCCGCAACCTGAAGCAAGGCAGCTTGTCTGTTTACCAGTGTAACATCATGTTCTAGAAGCTCGCTCATTTCGCCAAGCAGGACGTCCCTGATGAGAAGAGCATGATTTATCAGTTCAGAGGTGGCCTCAGAGAAGATCTTCAACTTGCTCTTGTGCTTTTCGAGCCTCAGAAGTAGGATGAGTTTTACAACATGGCACTGAAACAAGAGACTGCTCAACTCAAGTGCGATGCTTCCAAGAAGCGAGTCAGAGATGCAACTCCTTCCTCAACTCAAGTGGCAACTAAGCATCAAAAGTATTGGTTGCCTCCTCCTCCTCCGTTCCGTTAGACTCCGCAGCAAAAGAGCAAAGGTGGCAATGGATCTTCCCACCCACCCAACCCAGGCTTTCAGAACAAGACTTCGTCTCATGCTCCAAGATCAAGTGCTCCGTATCACCGTCCGCTCTTGGAGGTCACGTGCAACAAGTGTCAGCAGAAGGGTCACTATGCCAACAAATGCTTCAATTAGAGGCGTCTTCCTCCTCCTCCTGTGAGATCTGCTAGCACCTTAGTGGTCAAGCATAATCCCAAGCACACTAAGGTCAACATGATGAACGCAGCTCAGGCAGAGGACTCGTCAGATGTCATCATGGGTAACCTTCCTGTTAACGACATTCCTGCTAAAGTTCTTTTTGACTCGGGTGCATCGCATTCTTTCATGTCATTCCCATTTGCATCGGAGCACAACTTTGGCACTAGGGTATTACCAAAAGCATTGCAAATTGTTTCTCCGGCTAAACGTTTGAGTTCTAGCATGATGGTCCCGGATATTTCTATCATGATGGGCGACTTCAAGTTTCTGGCTTGTCCAATGATCCTTGCTAACTCGGATATTGATCTTATTCTTGGAATGGACTGGCTTTCTGAGCACAAGGCTTAGCTTGATTGTGCTGCCAGGCAGATTCAGTTGACACATTCGTTTGAGGATGTAATCGTCTTTGCCGCTCGTGATGATACCATTCGACTGTTTTCTCTCAATGAGAAGGGTGAGCTTGATGCCATCTCTCAGAGTCCAGTCGTTTGTGAGTATCAAGACGTCTTTCCAGAAGAGCTTCCAGGAATGCCTCCGCACCGGCATGTTGAATTCGTCATCGATCTTGATCCTGGCACGGAACCTATTTGCAAATGTCCTTACAAGCTTGGACCTGAAGAGTTGAATGAGCTGAAGAAGCAACTCGATATTCAAGAGCGTATGGGTCTCATCCGACCAAGTTCTTCTCCATGGGGTTGTGGTGTTCTTTTCGTCAAGAAGAAGGATGGAACGAACCGACTTTGTGTCGACTACCGTCCATTGAACAAGAAGACCATAAAGAACAAGTACCCACTTCCCAACATCAACGAGCTGTTTGAACAACTCAAAGGTGCTCAAGTATTCTCCAAGCATGATCTTCATATGGGCTATCATCATATTCGCATTCGTGAAGAAGATATCCCCAAGACAGCATTCAGAACAAGCTATTGTTCATATGAATACACTGTCATGTCTTTCGGCCTTGTCAAGGCTCCACCAACTTTCTCTCGCATGATGAACTTCATCTTCAACGCCTACACAAACGACTTCGTCTTGGTCTACCTCGATGACATATTGGTCTTTTCCAAGAAAATGGAGGATCATGCCGAGCACTTGAGATTGGTGCTGGATAAACTCAGAGCACATCAGTTCTATGCGAAGTTTTCAAAGTGCAAGTTTTGGCTCGATGAGGTTCTCTACCTTGGGCATATCATCTCCGCCAAGGGCATAGCTGTTAATCTTGAGAAGGTGTCTACAATTGTGAATTGGGAACCACCTCAGAATGTGAAGCAACTCCGCAGCTTCCTTGGGCTCACAAGCTATTGTCGAAGGTTCGTTGAGAACTTCTCTAAGATTGCGAAGCCTCTATCCAACCTTCTCCAGAAGCATGTGAAGTATGTCTGGTCGCCTGAATGCGACATCGCTTTCGAAACCCTGAAAGAGAAGTTAGTCACTGCTCCAGTTCTGACTCCTCCTGATGAATCCAAACCATTTGAGGTCTTCTGTGATGCTTCCCTTCAAGGTCTTGGTGCAGTGTTGATGCAATAGAAGAAAGTTGTGGCCTATACCTCTCGCCAGTTGAAGCGCAACGAAAAGAACTACCCCACTCATGACCTCGAGTTGGCGGCAGTTGTCCATGCTCTTTTAACATGGAGACATCTCTTATTGGGAAGAAAACTGGACATCTTCACTGATCACAAGAGTCTCAAGTACATCTTCACTCAGCCAAACCTCAACCTCAGGCAAACTCGTTGGGTCGAAATGATTCAAGAGTATAATCCGAGTATCGAATATACTCCAGGCAAGGCCAATGTAATTGCTGATGCATTGAGCAGGAAGGCTTACTGCAACAGTTTGATTCTCAAGCCTTACCAACCCGAGCTTTTTCAATCTTTCCGCAAACTCAATCTTCAAGTTGTTCCTCAAGGAATTCTTGCCAACCTCCATGTCTCTCCTACTTTGGATGATTAGATTCGTGAGGCTCAATTTCTTAATGCTATGGTGAAGAAGGTGAATATTGGGATTGCCAAGAGTCAACCTAAGTACAAGTGCTATTGTCTTGATGACAAGGATACTCTATTCTTCGAGGATCGCATTGTTGTTCCTAAAGGTGACCTTCGTAAAGTCATTATGAACGAAGCTCACAATTCACTCCTCTCTATTCACCCTGGAAGTACAAAGATGTACCATGACCTCAAGCTGTCGTATTGGTGGACTCGAATGAAACGCGAGATTGCTCATTTCGTGAATGAATGTGATGTCTGCACAACAGTGAAAGAAGAATACCAATGACCAGCTGGTCTCCTCCAACCTCTTGCCATTCTAGAATGGAAGTTTGACCACATTGAGATGGACTTCGTGACTGGATTTCCAAAGTCCAAGCGTGGCAATGATGCTATCTTTGTTGTCATCGACAAGCTCACCAAAGTGGCTCATTTTCTTCCTATCAAAGAATCTATCACAGCAGCTCAGTTGGCAGAGCTATATACCACCAGGATTGTCTCTCTGCAGTGCATTCCGCAGTTGATATCTTTAGATCGTGGCAGCATCTTTACCTCCAAGTTCTGGGATTCTTTTCAGAAGGCCATGGGCACCAACATTCACTTCAGCACAGCTTTTCATCCTCAAACCAGTGGCCAAGTCGAGCGAGTCAATCAGATTCTTGAAGATATGCTTAGGGCATGTGTCATCTCTTTTGGTTTGAAGTTGGAAGATTGTCTTCCATATGCCGAGTTCTCCTACAACAACAACTTCCAAGCATGTTCGGGCAAGGCCCCATTCGAGATTCTCTATGGCAGGAAGTGTCGTACTCCTCTTAACTGGTCAGAGTCTGGTGAACGCCAACTTCTTGGCAATGACATGATCATAGAGGCTGATGAAATGTGCAAAGTCATTCGTGAAAATCTGAAAGTCGCGCAATCGCGCTAGAAGAGTTACTATGATAGCAAGCATTGTGACTTGGCTTTCGAGATCGGAGACCATGTCTACCTCCACGTCTCTCCAATGAAAGGTACTCGTCGCTTCGGTATCAAAGGGATGCTTGCCCCTAGATACATGGGTCCTTTCAAGATCATCAGCAAAAGAGGCGATCTCGCCTACCAATTTGAGCTTCCATCCAACTTTGCAAACATGCACGACGTGTTTCACGTGTCTCAACTCCGCAAGTGTTTCAAGACTCCTGACCGCACCATCAACTTCAAAGAGATTGACCTCCAAGAAGACCTGTCTTATCGTGAGCACCCAGTTGCTATTCTTGAAGAAAATGTGCGCAAGACTCGTAGAAAGTCTATCAAATTCCTGAAAGTAAGTGGTCACATCATTCCAACTGTGAAGCCACCTGGGAATGCGAGGACCACCTCCGTTCTGAATACCCAGAGTTTTTCCAGTCCTAGATCTCGGGACGAGATCCTTTCGTAGTGGTGGATTGTTGTAACACCCCGTACGTAACTTGCCATATTTGTATTCCAACTCTTGCCATTTCCGGCACTAAGTTATGTTATTTCCTCGTTGTTGGGGTTTTTTCTTCATGTAATGTTGTCTTTGTCATGCATCTCATATCATGTCATCATGTGCATTGCATTTGCCTACATGTTCGTCTCATGCATCTGAGCATTTTCCCCTTTGTCCGTTTTGCATTCCGGCGCTCCTATGTCCTCTAGTGTCCCTTTCTACCTCTTTTCGTGTGTGGGGGTTAAACGTTTTCGGATTGGACCGAGGCTTGTCATGCGGCCTTGGTTTACTACCGGTAGACCGCCTGTCAAGTTTCGTGCCATTTGGACTTCGTTTGATACTCCAACGGTTAACCGAGGGACCGAAAAGGCCTCGCGTGTGTTGCAGCACAACACCTCCCCAAAGTGTCCCAAAACCCACCTAAACCTCCTCCATCATCTAGGTTGTTCGATCATGATCGCGTGGCGAGTGTAAGCCAACTATGTACCTTTTTTCCTTATTCATTACATGGGTTGTTGTGAAGATTACCTCACTTGCGACATTGCTTACAATGCGGTTATGCCTCTGAGTCGTGCTTCGACACGTGGGAGATATAGCCACATCGTGGGCGTTACATGGCCACGCTCTGCCATGGATTTGGGAGTGGCAGGCTGCACTGTAGCCATGCCCCGTCTCATCGTCATAATGAGGTGCTAACTTTGAGGGAACGAGGGGCCGCCGGCTAGGAGTCGGCCTTCCAGCAGCCGGCCGTTTGGACTAGCCGGCCCCCAGAAGGCGGATTCTTATCTTTGATGCTTCAAGGGGCGCAGCTAGCCCCGATGTCTTGATATACCAAGGGGGCGATGTGGCTACCTGTTGTCATTTACTCCGACAAGGGCGCACCTCGTGAGGTTCACATGATGTGAGCCATGACGACCAAGGCCAAGAGGGCGCCAGCGGGCGAAGTGTACCGGTTTCCCCTTTTGTGTTAAGGATGCAAGCGTAGGCGCGGGGTCCCGAGGCATCAGACAAATGTTTCCATATCGGTGCAACAAGACCAAGACCACCAGGGCGGTAGGATGGAGGTCATCACGGAGCCCACGGTAGCGTCACCATCAGAGCCTTTTGCAGGCGAAGACTACTTTTGTCAGGATAGCTTGTACTAGTTGTCTCCCTTCAAATTTGTTTGTTGTGGGATCCCTTCTCTCCTAACATTTGGGAAGAGGACCGAGGCCGCTATAAATAGGACTTAGTAACCACCATAGATGAGGACGGATCATTCAGACCATCCCCACACCCACCAACTCATCGAGCTCAAGAACTCCTCACCTCCCTAGGCTGTTCATCCACTGTACTAGTTCATCTTCCGCCCCCCGAGGCAATCCAACGCAAAGCTGGAGTAGGGTATTACACCGCAAGGTGGCCCGAACCAGGATAAATCTATGTGTTTCTCGTCCTTTGGGTTCGTTGAGCTAGGCCGTGGGATAGTTTAGCGAGTGAGCTAAGGAGAGAGTGTTTGAACCTCTCAAGGGTCTGCAAACCCGTATTCTGACACATTGAGGCCCGGACCGCCATCGATGAGGGTCTTGGTGACAAGGACATTGTTGATGACGGTGAGCAAAGCATCAGGTGGGCGCCGACAGTCGCCGCGCACTTGAGCTGGTCAGACGAGCTGAAGGTGATGGTGCACTTGGACCAGTTGAGCACACGTGTCTCCTCGAGCCTGGGAAGGTCCGCGTTCACCTCATGAGCGAACTGCTTGAAGATGCGCTGAGGCGAAGCTAAAAGGGCAAGTGCGGATCACTGTGGGCCCTAACCGCCTGCGGCCTTGGTCGATGCATGGCGATTGATGGGACATGGGCATCTCCGCTTCCCCGCGCTGCCTCGGTAACTGTTCGACTTGACGAGACACTGCTGCATGCAGAGAAAACCATCATTACATGCGATCATGGAGGCTGGCGGTTGGCCTCCCTCCAGTTAGGGGAGGGGCAGAGCCCCCATCATTCATCTCCATCTTCTTGCAGCCTACTCCTTCTTCTTCCTCTTCTCACCGTCTTGCTGAAGTTCTCATGGCTCCGATGAAGAAGTTCTCCACCGCTGAGAAGGGGAAGGCCCCCAAGGAGGGACCGGATTCACCATTGCCCAAAAGGGGTTGCGGACGTCCCCGCAAGTATGCTGCAATATTGGAGGTGGTCCCCAGGGGTGCGGGCGCACTCCTCCAAGGGCGGGCGCTTCCTATGGCGGCCGCGGCAGCGCTTCTTCTTGTGGCGGGCGGCGCCGATGCCGGGACAACTCCTGTGATGAGGGAAGGCGCACCATGGTTTCCTGACCTCCACGGCCGCGCTTCCACTCAGCCGACGTGTTCCTGGAGTTCATCATGTGGTCAGAGAGGCCCGTGGTCACCTGGCTCCCGCTCCCGCTCTTCTTTGCGGGCGCGCTTCCGACTGTGGGGCTTGAAGGTCTCTGGCTATTGTAGCCGGGCCTCATGGGCTGGGGTCGAGGTTACCGCCACCAGGAACGTGTCCATGACCCACGGCTGGCCGGCGTTTCCCCACGCGCGCGGCCTGAGCAAGAGGTGCACTCTTCACTTCAAGTACAATGACCTCACGACCCTCTATGTGAGGGTATTTGGGGAAGACGGCCGCCGTGCGGGGTGCTGCCCCGAATACGGCAGTAGCGACGATGAGCTTGGCCTTGATGACGGCCACGACAACGATGAGGGTGAGCTTTCCCTTGGCGATGGCCACGCCAGCCCTAGCAGCGGTTACTCCTCCTCCTGCGAGAGCACCAGTAGCAGCGGCTATGATAAGCCACCCCGCCCCCGGGCTCGGATCGGTCAAGGCGACAGGCCATCTCACTGCTGTGCTCCATTGAAGCGGGAGGAAGGCTCGGACTGAGCTTCGGACATTGCTGGGGCCCGGCCTCGGAGCTGCTGCAGGCGTGCGGCTTGCTTTTGTTTAACATTTCCTTTCTGCTGCATTTTGAAAAAAATAGAACTCCCCGCTGGGCGTGTAAAGAACCATGGCACTTATGCCACTATGCTATGTTTACTATTTTGATGTTATGCCATGATATCTATGTTCTGAGTAAGGGTTGTTAGGGTAACTTAGCTCGTTATGCTTGCGGTACTTTCCCACCTCACGAGGGCACATCGTTTGGCGTCTAGCGAAGCTCCCTTCCTGATGACTCAGGAGCCGTCGGCCTCAGGAGACATTGTAGAGCTACAGAGTTATTAGAAAGCTTGAGGGGGTGCCTTGTTCTTCCTTGTGCGAGCCCCCAGGCATGGGTTAGTTGTGGCTTAGTGGAACGCGTCGCGCTGCCCGGGGGGCACGGACTAAAGAGGGTGTGCATGTCCATGAGCTTGTTCGAGAGCGTCTCGTGAGGATTAAGAAAGCCGAAGCACTAGGGCAACAGGGTTTCAGTGAGGTGTGCTTGCGTGCGGGCGAGCCCAAATGAGCACACTTCTGTAGCCCCCACGCGCGGGATGCCTGAGGAGGAGCGACGGGTAATTGCCGCTCTTCCGGGCCAAGACTGCGAGAGAAACAAGAGGAGAAAAATCCAACTTTGGCGAGCAAAAACGTGAAAACTCAATTCCATTAAGAAGTTGCAAACCAGCTACAGAAAACAAGCAAAAGAACAGCTGCGTCTGGCACCTAGTCTAGTCTCACAAGCGTGGAGCTAAGTGCTGCCACTAGGATGTGGGAGGGAGCCCCCATGAGGCCTGGGGGCGACACTCAGGAGACGCTGATGCATGTACAGCCCCACTAATTATTACATTAGAGTGTCCCGGGCGGAGACCTTCACAGGCATGGGGCCTTGCTTCATGGGTAGAACTTCCGGAGGTGTTGGATGTTCCAGGCATTATGGATGGGGATCCCACCTGCGTCTCAAGGCGTGCGGCGGTAGGCCTGGAGACACGGGCTATCCGGAACATGCCTTCCCACATGGGTGAGAGTTTATGCAGCCCTTCCCTGGAGAGCACCCGCCTTAGGACGAGATCACCCACCTCGAGCGTCCTGGAGTGGAGGTTGCGGCAGTGGTACCACATCAATGCCTACTGGTACCTCGCTGCTTGGAGCGAGGCTTGGCAGCGGCGTTCCTCCCCTAGGACGAGGTCCATCCCCTGCGAGGCCTTCTGGCGTGCGTTGTCAAACGCCAAGACCCGCGCAGAGTGATGCCTGACCTCGTGAGGGAGAACCGCTTCAGCTTCGTAGATGAGGAAGAATGGAGTTTTTCCCATTGGCTTGGTTGTGGTATTGCGATGGACCACAGTATGGACTGGAGTTCGTCGAACCAGCCCATGCCGCATGCCTCGAGCTTCTTATTGAAGGTTCTTGCCTTGAGGCCTCTCAGGACCTTCGCGTTGGTGCCCACAACCTAGCTATTGCTCCTGGGGTGTGCCACTGAGGCGTAACACATCTGCATTCCAAGGTTAGCACAATATGTTTTGAAAAGGTTGCTAGTGAACCACGAGTCGTTGTTGATGATGATGCGATTAGGGACCTCGAACCGGCTCGTGAGGCCCTTGGTGAATTTGACTGCCAAGCCGGAGGGAATGGTGCGGACTGCCTCCACCTCCGCCCATTTGGTGAATTTGTCGATGACGACGTAGAGGTAGCGGTAGCCCCGGGGCACTTGAGGGAACAGGCCCAAGATCTCCAGCCCCTAGACCGCAAACGGCCATGAGAGCGGGATGGTCTAGAGACCCTAAGCGGGCTGGTGGATCTGCTTGGCATGGAATTGGCAAGCTTTGCAAGATCTCACCAGCTTTAGTAGAGTCGTTGAGCACTGTGAGCCAGTAGAATCCACTACGGAATGCCTTGCCCATGAGGGTGCGCGACGAAGGGTGATGCCCGCAGTCCTCGGCGTGTATGTCAGCCAGCAGCTCGTGTCCTTGCTCCCTGGAGATGCTCCGCAAAGAGATGTTGTTTGGCCGCTTCCGATAGAGCTCATTGTCCTGAATGCAATAGGTAGTGGCCTAGCGAGCCACATGCTCCGCGTCTTCCTCCTCCATCAGGGACCCCTGAAGTAGGTATGCCTTGGACTCCTCGGTCCTGCACCCCTCCTGAGGCACAAGCACGAGGAGTAGACGTGCTTCCGAGGTTCGGCCGAAAGCTGGGCTCCTAAGAGGGGTGCTGGGGGGAGCTCCTCTGGTGGCAATGCTGGTTCTGCAGCAGGAGGGGCTGCTAACGGCTTGAAGAGCTGCTCGTCAAAGACGATAGGCTCCTGAGGAAAGTGACGGGATGCCCTCTTAGCAATGTCGTCCGCTTCCTTGTTCGTGCTGCGCAGCACGTTCTGCAATTCCAGGCCCAAGAATTGTTTCTCAATTTTGTGTACCTCCGCAAGGTATACCTCCATGTGTTCGTCCTTCGGCTAGTACACTTTGTTGGAGAAGTTGCCAAGGAGCTGGGAGTCGCCCTTGATGGTGAGGCACTTCACTCCCAAGGCTGTCGCAGCCTTGAGACCGGCGATCAGGCCTTCGTACTCTGCGATGTTGTTGGAGACCTTCTTGCCCTACATGAAGCATAGCTACATGGCATAGTAGAGCTTGTCCTGGGTGGGCGAGATCAGCATGACTCCAGCCCCCACGCCCTGACGTGCGAATGCACCATCGAAGTACATGATTCGGCCATTTGGTGGCTCACTTCCCGGCGAGAGGGGTCGATCCTCGCCCATTCCCGGCCCCGGGGCATCGGTCCATTCCGCCGCGAAGTCGGTGAGCACCGCACCCTTGATGACTTTGGTGGTGCTAAACTCCAACTGAAAAGCCTGCAGTTCGATGCTCCATTTGGTGACTGTCCCCGCCACATTGGGGCTCCTGAGCACTCACTCCATTGCGTAATCCGAGACATCTTTGATGGGGTGGCCTTGGAAGTAGTGGCGCAGCTTGCGGGAGGCGACAAGAAGCGCGAGAAAGAGATTTTGCAGCATGGGGTAGTGTGCCTCCGCATTGCGCAACACTATGTTGACGAAGTACACCGGGTGCTCGATGAGGGCGGAAGTGTTGGTGGTGTCTTGTGCCTCCTAAGGCCCGATGGCCTTAGGAGCTTGGTCTCTTGTTGGGGCAACCGAGGCCTTAGGAGCACCGTCGTAAGGGGCATGGTTAGCTATTGGGGTAGCCAAGGCCTCAGGAGCGCCGTCCTGAAGCCGCTGCATTTCAACCGGTTGCGGGGTACTGCTTCATGAGCCCTTGGCCAGGCACTCCTCCCGGACCGCCACCAGCACTCCACTGGCCAAGTGAGGCATGCCAGCCAGGTAGAGCACCAAGGGCTGGAGGGGGCATGGTGCTACCATCACCGGCGGGCTGGTGAGGTACTTCTTGAGGTCTTGGAACGCCGCGTCAGCCTCCGGAATCAACTCGAATGGTCATTTCTTTTTCATCGGCTTGAAAACTGGAGGGCGTGTTGTCCCAGCTTGGAAATGAAGCGCCCTAGCGAGGTCACATAGCCCGCCAGCTTCTGCATCTCCTTGAGGGTTTGGGGCGGGCTCATCCTTTCCAGGTGCCTTTCACCAAGGATATCGTCAACCGGTTAAACCTTTGCTAATGGTAGAATTGCCAAACCATTGTGCATGCCAAAAAAGAAGCCAAGTTCGATTCAATAATTACCTTTACTTTGTCTCTATCTTTGGACTGAATCAAAATTAGAAGAAAAGCAAGGCTATTTCCTTGACCTTCTCTGGGTTCGCCTGCATTCCCCTATGCGACACCAGAAAGCACAACAGCTTGCCGAAGGGGACGCCAAACACACATTTCTCTGGATTGAGTTGGAGATCTACCTTGCGCAGACAGGCAAATGTTTCTTCCAGGTCTCTGATAAGGTTCCTTTCCTCCCAAGATTACACCACTATGTCGTCGACATAGGCCTCGGTGTTCCTCCCGAGCTGCTGGCCCAAAGCGATGTGCATCAGCCACTTGAAAGTTGCCCCGACATTATGCATCCCAAACAGCATGAAGGTGTAGCAATACACCCTGCATGGGGTCAAGAAGGTTGTCTTCTCAACATCCTGCACCGCCTTCTTGAAATTGTGGTAGCCCGATAAGGTGTCTAGAAAGCACAGCAGGTCGCACTCGGTGGTGGAGTCGACGATACGATCAATGTGCGGAAGCGGGAAAGGGTCTTGAGGGCAAGCCTTTTTGAGGTTGATGAAATCGACAGACATGCGATCCTTCCCTCCTTTCTTCGGGACAATGACCGGGTTTGCTAGCCATTCCGGGTACCGCACCTCCCGAATGACACCAGCTTCTTGTAGTTTGTGTGTTTCCTGGACGATGAATGACTACTTCTCCGCGGACTACCACCGCGCCTTCTGCTTCACCGGGCGAACGTTAGGGCATACCCTTAGGTGATGCTTGATTATCCCCCTCGGGATTCCGATCAGATCCTTGGGCTCCCATGCGAACACATTCTTGTTCTTCTGCAAGAAGCTGACCAATGCCTCATCTTGATCTGGAGGGAGGCCGGCACCTATGGTGAAGGTGGCGCCCGATGCCCCGTCTTCATCAAGTGGCACCTGCTTCGTCTCGGCGCGATCTTGGGAGAAGAGTTGCTTCTTTTTCGCTGGCACAGCCCCAGGAGCCTTCGGGGCTCCCTCCTTATCTGGCCGCGCAGCCGCTGCGGCCCTGAAGGCGAGCTTGAGGGCCAACAAGGCTTCCTTGCTGTCCCCTTCCATCGTGAGGACGCCGCTGCTCCCCGGCATCTTCATGAGATTGTAGGCAGGGTGAGTTGCTGCCATGAACTTGGCCAAGGCTAGGTACCTGAGGATGGCATTGTACGGGAGGCCAATGCGGGCGATGTCAAAGTCGATAAGCTCGGTGCGGTAGTTTTCGTGGGAGTCGAAGGTAACGGGGAGGCAGATCTACCCAATGGGGCAGGTGGTGCCGTCGAGGACCCCGAAGAAGGGCTTGGTGGGGTGGAGCCAGCCATGGGGCACGTGAAGCAAGCCGAAAGCTTCCACAGAGACCACATTGAGGTCGACATCGCTATCGATGAGGCTCTTGGTGACTACCATATTGTAGATGGTGGGGGTGTAGAGCATCGAGAGCGTGCCGGCACCTGCGGTGGTTACGGGGTGGTCTCTCGATTCGAAGGTGAGGTCAGCCTTAGGCGCCGCTTAGCCCAGAGGAGCCCCTGCTACGCGTGGGCGGCACCCACCTCGTGAAAGAACTACTTGACGTGGTGGTCCGAGGGTGGTGCTTGCGAACCGCCGAGTAGGGTTGCGATGGCGTGGGGTGCCGGTGCCATGAAGCATGTGACGAAGAGGTCGGGCAGCTCCTCCCAGGAGGCCACAGAACATGCTAGCAAGCTAAGCAGCCAGGCGCGCGGCACGCCTGCAAGGCCCATGGGAAGCTAGTTGGCCATGGCCTTGTCGTTGCTGCCTGCCTCCAACACAGCCTCCTCGTATGCTTGAAGAAAACCTGCCGGGTCCGTCGCGCTGTCGTATCGGGGCGGCAGCTTTAGCTTGAACTGGGGTGGCCACTGCACCCACTGCAGGGCGGGGTTGAAAGCCCGGAGGCCCTCGGCTCCCCTGAAAATGCACATTGGGAAGGTCGATGGAGGGGTGTCCGCCATGAGAGCCCGGAAGCGGAGCGCAGCAGACAGAAGGGCGGATCTCCGACACACCCCTACCTGGTGTGCCAAATGTCATATTTCAGGTTCCGCAGACCCTTCAGAGGTTTGAACTCTGGGGTGTGTGCGAAGAAGTCGACCAACCTAGTCTGTCTACTTGCCAGTCTCATGGCCTAGCTCGATGACCTAGATGGAAACGGGACACAACAGTTTACCCAGGCTCGGGCCACCATGCGGTGTGATGACCCACAAGTATAGGGGATCTATCGTAGTCCTTCTGATAAGTAAGATTGTCGAACCCAATGAGGAGCAGAAGGAAATGATAAGCGGTTTCCAGGAAGGTATTCTCTGCAAGTAGTGAAATAAGTGGTAACAAATAGTTTTGTGATAGGATAATTTGTAACGAGTAACAAGTAACAAAAGTAAATAAAGTGCAGCAAGGTGGTCCAATCCTTTTTTAGCAAAGGACAAGCCTGGAAAAACTCTTATATGATGTAAAGCGCTCCCGAGGACACATGGGAATATCGTCAAGCTAGTTTTCATCACGTTCATATGATTCGCGTTCGGTACTTTGATAATTTGGTATGTGGGTGGACCGGTGCTTGGATGTTGTCCTTAATTGGACAAACATCCCACTTATGATTAACCTCTATTGCAAGCATCCACAAATACAACAAAAGTATTAAGGTAAACCTAACCATAGCATGAAACATATCGATCCAAATCAGCCCCTTACGAAGCAACGCATAAACTAGGGTTTAAGCTTCTGTCACTCTAGCAACCCATCATCTACTTATTACTTCCCAATGCCTTCCTCTAGGCCCAAATAATGGTGAAGTGTTATGTAGTCGACGTTCACAGAACACCACTAGAGGAGAGACAACATACATCTGATCAAAATATCAAACGAATACCAAATTCACATGACTACTAATAGCAAGACTTCTCCCATGTCCTCAGGAACAAAAGTAACTACTCACAAAGCATAAACATGTTCATAATCACAAGGGTATTAATATGCATATAGGATCTGAACATATGATCTTCCACCAATTAAACCAACTAGCATCAACTACAAGGAGTAATTACCACTACTAGCAACCTACTAGCACCAATCCCGAACTTGGAGACAAGAATTGGATACAAGAGATGAACTAGGGTTTTGAGATGAGATGGTGCTGATGAAGATGTTGATGGAGATTGCCCTCTACCGATGAGAGGAGCATTGGTGATGACGATGGCGATGATTTCCCCCTCCGGGAGGGAAGTTTCCCCGGCAGAACAGCTCCGCCAGAGCCCTAGATTGATTCCGCCAAGGTTCCGCCTCGTGGCGGCGGAGTTTCGTCCGAGAAGATGGCTTATGATTTTTTCCCATCGAAACACTCCATATAGCAGAAGATGGCCACCGGAGGGCCACCAGGGGGCCCACGAGGTAGGGGGGCATGCCCTGGGGGGTAGGGTGCGCCCCCACCCTCGTGGGAACGGTGTGGCCCCCCTGGTGAGGTTCGTGCGCTCAGTATTTTTTGCATATTTGGAAAACATCATCCGTAAAGTTTCAGGACTTTGGAGCTGTGCAGAATAGGTCTCTAATATTTATTCCTTTTCCAGCCCAGAATCCCTGCTGCCGACATTCTCCCTCTTTATGTAAACCTTGTAAAATAAGAGAGTATAGGCATACGTATTGTGACATGATGTGTAATAACAACCCATAATGCAATAAATATTGATATAAAAGCATGATGCAAAATGGACGTATCACGGTGTAAGACCCAACTCCTGCTTTGTGGTGGATTGGCCTCGAGGGGCTAAGGATGAACTAGTACAGTGGGAGAACAACCTTAGGAGGAGGAGTGTTCTTGTGCTCAAGTGAGATAGTGAGTGTGAGGATGGAATGAACCTGATCCGACCTCTCAATCTCTCCCTCTCTCTGGTAATGGGTAGGTCCTATTTATAGTGGCCTTGGTCCTCTTCCCAAATGAAGGCGGGAAGGGATCCCACAATTGCCAAATTCAAAGGGAGACAACTAGTACATGCTATCCTGACAAAAGTAGTCTTCGCCTGCAAAAGGCGCTAGTCATGACGCCGTGGTGGGCTCGGTGATGACCTCCGTCATGCTGTCCTAGCGGACGTTTGTCTCGTTGCAGCGGAGTGGAAAGCTTTGGTTGATTAATCAAGACTCCGCGCCTGCGCTTGCCTCTTTAGCACCAAAGAGGAATCTTGTGCACTATGCCCATTGGCGCCCGCCTGGCCTTAGTCGTCATGGCTCACGTCATCCGAACCTCGCGAGGTGAGGCTTGCATAGAAATATCCGCTCCTCAGGAGCCAGCCTAAGGAAGCCGCTCCTCGTGGAGGTCTTAGGGTCGTTCTCCTCCCGAGGCTTGGCCCCTCGCGAAGGTCTTGAGTTGCTGATGTTGAAGCTGGGCCGTACCAGGCAGTTTACTAAGCCACGCCGTGGCCCGCAGGAAGGCAAGTGTGGGTACCCTCGTTCCCAGAACGCCGACAGCGGTGCTAGGTCAGAGAGCTCAAGCGAGGGGAGTGAGATCGAGCGGTGTAAATGAAGTTTGAGGAGGGCAAGGGGTATTTATAATTGAGGTGAAAAACCGTTCGACCAAGAAAATTGGACGAACGTGCCCCTGACCCTTGACATCCTAGTGACATGTGTCACTTACATACTAAATATTTTAATCTTGTCGAGGGATGTGGAACGGTTTGAGCGGCAAACACCAAAAATTCAGATATGAAACTTTTAACATTTCGTTCGCAAATTCTTTAGCGGATAAGGATACAGTGAAATTTTTTAACAGGTTCCAAATAGAACGCATATGAAGAATTTGTGAACAGACTAGGTTCAGTTTAGCATAGAGGGGGAACGAGTCCGATCACATTCACTTAGGCAAAAAGTCAATTGAAGAATTAGCAATAAGTGAATGTTGTCGACGACATGAAAACTCAAATATATATATAGTCAATGAAGAACACAGTTGGAAAGGGTTAAGACAATTGCAGAGTTGAAGAATTTGATGATTGTGAGGAAATTGAAAGATTTGAAGAAAAACTCAAATTGAACAATTTCATCCTTTGTTGGTGGCGTGACCCACCGTATAAGAATGATTATTTCAGATGCCACGTACAATTGCCGTAGGGCTATGAAAATCAAATTCTTCATTAATTTCTTCACACTTAGAGGGTTTGTCTTCATTGATTGAAGAAAAATGTTACTTCGTGTGTTGCACATCTAAGTCATCAATTTTGCATAAGTGTTAGGATGTGTATCCTTTTCAAAGAACATTCGAAGATTCTAAGATATTTATCTCACACCGCAACTTGCTAAATCTCTTCTCAAACAAGGGCTTTGTGAAGATATCCGCTAGCTATTCTTCAGTCTTCACGTGCTCGATAGAGATGTCGCCCTTCAACACATGATCTCGAAGAAAATGACGATGAATTTGGATGTGTTTTGTCTTCAAGCGCTGAACTAGGTTATGAGCAATCTTGATGGCACTCTCTTTGTCATAGTAGAGTGGCACATTCTTCACATTGATGTCGTAATCCTTGAGGGTTTGCTTCATCCATAGCAATTGAGCATATCAAGAACTAGCAGCAATGTACTCAGCTTCAGAAGTAGAGAGTGATACGTAGTTTTGCTTCTTCGAGGACCAACATACTAAGGATCGTCCGAGGAAATGGCATGTGCCAGATGTTGACTTGCGATCCACTCGATCACCAGCATAATCAGAGTCAGAAAATCCAATGAGATAAAAAACCGAGACCTTGCAATACCATAATCCAAGTGCTGGAGTGAGAGCTAGATATCGGAGAAATGCCTGATCAACTTTGGTGGGCTCTGTGATAGAGACAAAAGCAAAGTGCCCACAAAAGTTAGACAAATGTGAAGCCCATGAGTGTATGAGAGGACCTGGTGCGTTGATTTCATCGATGATCTTCTCGATATGCACTTCATTTGCAACACGAGGATGAGCAGGTTGACGAGGTTGAGTGGGCTCAACATTTTCTTCAGAGCCATTATGCTCAGGTGAACCAACACGATTTTCTTCACATTTCGGAATGACTTCTTCAGCAGATTCCTCAATGGTATGACATCCTGAGTAGCCTTGAACTTGATGGATCCCTTAGGTGATATTTCATCTAGCACAGGAGGTAGGTGCTCTCTTTGCGAGCCATTCGTTTCATCAAACCGCACATCTACAGTTTCAACAACCTCATGATGAAAGGTGTTGAAGACTGTAACGCCCAATATGCGACACTATCATAAAGGGGATCTAAGGTCCCACCAAGGATAGAACCGCATTTTGACACGCTTTTGCAAGGTGGATATCATCACATCGTACCATTACAAAGTATTTGGGTACATTGAAAAGGCATACAATGCCACAAGAATACATCAATACATCATACATAGAACAACATCCGACTATGGATGAAACACAAACAGAAGCTCAAACGACATCGACCCTGCTAGCCCAGGCTGCCGACTAGGACCTATTCCCTGAACGAAGAAGAAGCAGAAGAAAACTCCAACACAAGCAAATGTCGCTCTCACGTCATGATCATCACATTACATGTACCTGCAACTGTTGTTGTAGTAATCTGTGAGCCACGAGGACTCAGCAATCCCATTACCATGGGTATCAAAACTAGCAAAGCTTAAAGGGTAGGAATGGATAAGTGGTGAGGTTGCAGCAAGCGACTAAGCATTGTATGGTGGCTAACTTACGAGTACAAGCGTAAGATGAGAAATGATGCAAATGGTCACAAACTAGTAATGATCAATATGTGATCCTGAACTACTTACGTTCAAACAGAACCCAACCGTGTTCTCTTCTCGAACGTACCCGAAAAGAGACAGTCACAGCTACTCACGCGGTTGGTGTATTTTAAATGAGTATACTTCAAGTCCACAACAACCAGATATTAAAAAATTCCCATCTGCCACATAACCGTGGGCACGACTCTCGAAAGTTTAAACCCTGCAGGGATGTCCCAACTTAGCCCATGACATGCTCACGATCTGCAGAGACAATCCTCGATCGCGGGACCCTCCGATCAGACTCGGAATCCAGGTGCACAAGACATTTCGACAATGGTAAAACAAGTCCAGCAAGACCTCTCGGCGTGCCGACACCCTGATAGTAGCCTCGCGTATCTTGTCTCAGGCCACGTCCGGATGAGCAGTCCATACAACTAAAACCACTCCTCGAGTTTCCCCGTGGCAGTGCAGCAAGGGGCTCTAGTCTGGGACCAACACCATCAGCACTGTCCCCCCTTGATGTAGAAATCCTCGGGTTCACGATGCCCTATGCAAATTAAATATTAGGTTCAAGTATTATTATGGCAAATGTTAAAACCAATGTTGGGCCTGCTGGAAGAGTATTATTCAAAGCAAACTGGTAAGAGGGGCCCATATACCCTCATCGTGTTAGGGACGCAAAATCAAGGAACATAACACCGGTATGGCGGAAACGAGGTGTAGGATCAAAAGTATGTCTAGAGGGGGGTGATTAGACTACTTGACCAAACAAAAATCTAGCCTTTCCCCAATTTTAGTTCTAGGAAGATTTTAGCAACTTAGCACAAGTCAAGGAATCAACCTACACATGCAATTCTAAGAGTATAGCAGCGGAAAGTAAAACAATTGCATATGAAGGTAAAGGGAGGAGTTTGGAGTGCGCAAACGCAATTGGAGACACAAAGATTTTTTGCGTGGTTTTGATAGGTGGTGCTATCGTACATCCACGTTGATGGAGACTTCAACCCACGAAGGGTAGTGGTTGCACGAGTCCACAGAAGGCTCCACCCATGAAGGGTCCATGAAGAAGCAACCTTGTCTATCCCACCATGGACGTCGCCCACGAAGGACTTTCCTCACTAGGGTAGATCTTCATGAAGTAGGCGATCTCCTTTCCCTTACAAACTCCTAGGTTCAACTCCACATTCTTGACGGAGACTCCCAAGTGACACCTAACCAATCTAGGAGACACCACTCTCCAAGAGGTAACAAATGGTGTGTTGATGATGAACTCCTTGCTCTTGTGCCTCAAATGATAGTCTCCCCAACACTCAACTCTCTCTCACAGGATTTTGATTTTGTGGAAAGATGATTTGAGTGGAAAGAAAATTGGGGAAGGCTACGGATCAAGATTTATGTGGTTGGGATGGAACATCTTGATCTCAACACAAGCGTAGGTGGTTCTCTCTCAGAAAATGTATGTTGGAAGTGTAGGCATGTTCTCATGGCTCTCTCCATGAATGAAGAGTGGGTGGAGGAGTATAAATAGCCTCCCACAAAATCTAACCGTTACACACAAATCACCAAACTCGGTGAGACCGAATCCTGAAACTCGGTCAGACCGATCTAGTTCAAAATATGAACGTTAGGATTTTCGGTGGGACCGACATATCAACTTGGTGGGACCGTATTTGTTAGGGTTAGGGCATAATGTAATCTCGGTGAGACCAATTACACAAACTCGGTGAGACATATTTTGGTAATGGACTAATAGAGAGTTGGTCAGGCAAACTCGGTGGGACCGATTCACTCATCTCAGTTGGACCGAAACGTTACGAAAGGGAAACAGAGAGTTTGCATTGCAATCTCGGTGGGACCGATCGCTCATCTCGGTTTGACCGAAACGTTGCGAAGGAAAACAGAGAGATTACAATCCCATCTCGGTGAGACCGAGATCCCTATCGGTGAGACAAAAAAGACTAGGGTTTTTGGCAGTGGCTATGTCAACTGAACTCGGTGGGCCCGGATAGAAAGTTTCGGTGGGGCCGAGTTTGACTTTTGGTTTGGGACATATTTGGATGTGAGAAAGTAGTGGAAGGCTTTTGGAGCATATCACTAAGCACTTTGAGAAAGCAGGCCATTAAGCAACACCTCATCCCCTCTTAATAGTATTGGCTTTTCGTATGGACTCAATGTGATCTTGGATCACTAAAAATGAAATGATGTAGAGTCCTGAGCCTTGAGCTTGAGCCAATCCTTTGTCCTTAGAATTTTGAGGGATCCACTTTTCTCATCCATGCCATGCCAATCATTGAGCTTTCCTGAAATGTTTATCTTTAAGTAGCATTAGCTCAATGAGTTATATGTTGTTAGGACTCACCAAAACCACCCAGGGATAGTTGCACTTTCACTAGGGCGGCAAGCGTAGAACAAAACACAAGGCATAAAGACAAGCCTTCCACCCTTTACAAACTACCACTACTAGGAAAAGGGCTATAGATGGAATTGACACTAATGGCGCACCAGACATGTGGTGCGCCATTACTATATACTAATGGCGCACCATGTGTTGGTGCGCCATTAGTGTCCAAATACTAATGGCGCACCACATCCATGCTGCGCCATTAGTAAAAAACTTTTTTTATTTTTTTTTCAAAACTACTAATGGCGCACCGTGGGTGTGGTGCGCCATTACTAGTTGAACTAGTAATGGCGCACCACTCGCACGGTGCGCCATTAGTGAATTTTTTTTATTTTTTTTTCAAAACTACGAATGGCGCACCGTTGGAGTGGTGCGCCATTACTAGTTGAATTAGTAATGGCGCACCACTCCCACGGTGCGCTATTAGTAACTTGGCCACCACTTCCACCAAATGCACCCCCCAAGTGGACCGCCTTTTCACTTTTAAAAAAATAAACAAAAATGATGGAAATGTCAAAAAAATAAAAGAAAATAAGTTTCCCATGTGATATGTGGTCTAGTTGTTGTGAAAATTTACAAATATGAATTTCGACTTTATTTGCGAAATATCTCGAGAATTTGTAAAATGGGCATAACTTTTGCGTAAGAACTCGGATGAAAAAGTTTTTTATATGAAAAATCATCTACTCGAAAAGTTACATCCGAATTCAAGCAGAAGCTTATGTCGTACCCTTTACATGGGCACTTTTTGAATTCATGAATATTTTTTGATATCATGAATATTTTTAAATTTCTTGGGCACTTTTTGAATTCATGAATATTTTTTCAAATTTGATGATATTTTTTCATATTCAATATGATAAAATATTGAATATTCATGAGGACACTCGATCTCGATCCCCCTCCATCTCGATCTCGATTCCCCCTCCATCTTGATCTTGATCCCACCCGCACCCTCCCCCGCTAGCTCCACCGCCGTCGATGACCCACCGCACCATCCCCCGCTCCACCACTGTCGCCGACGACCCCCCCGCACCCTCCCCCGCTCCACCACCGCCGATGAGAACCCCCCGCACCCTCCCCCGCTCCCTGGTGATGAGCTCCGCCTCCTCTCCCCTCTTCATTTTTTAAAAAATAAAAAAAAAGTGTAGACTACAATTGTTGTTAAACAACAATTATTACTGTTTTTATAAAAAAATATTACTGTTTCATATTCATATTCATTTTGTAAAAAATTATTACATGCAACAAATTTTTTTTACTTGTGGTGCACCTCTGGCTGGTGCGCCATTGCTATATATATAAAAAACATTACTAGTGGCGCACCTCTGCCTCGTGCGCCATTGGTATGTAAAAAAAGATTACTAATGGCGCACCTTTTCCTGGTGCGCCATTGCTATGTAAAAAAAGATTACTAATGGCGCACCGACCGCGGGTGTGCCATTAGTAAGATTCCCCCCTAGCTAATTCCCTCCCTCTCGCCAGATCCCCTTCCTCCCTCTCCCTCGCCCCCTAGCTAATTCCCCCCGCTGCCCCGACCCACGCCGCCGCCGCCCCCGCGCCTCTGTGTTCGTCGCCGCCCCCACGCCGCCGCCGCCCCCACGCCTCCGTCTCCGTCGCCGCCCC
>NC_057794.1:186440320-186456726 GCF_018294505.1 Triticum aestivum
CCTCCGTCACCATCGCTGCCCCCACGCCGCCGCCGCCCCCGCGCCTCCGTCTCCGTCGCCGCCCCCGCGCCTCCGTCTCCGTCGCCGCCCCCGCGCCTCCTTGGACGCCCTCGGACGCCCGCCGATTTCCTCCGCCTCAGCCACCATCACCACCGCTCGACGCCGAATTCGCGCCGCCTCGACTAGCTCTGGCTACCCCGAGTCGCCCTCAACCACCCCAGTGAGCACCCGAGCCGCTTCCCCCTCTTCCCCCTCTTGATTTCCTTCTGATGTGTTCTAGGGTTAGGGGTTGGAGAATTTTGGACAAGAAAAGGGGTTGGATAATTAAGTAGCTAGGGTTGGGGAATTAAGTAGCTAAGGAGATTATGTTTAGAGCATCAATGATGGGTGTTGATATACCTTTGGATAATTTTGATTTTATTCATGTTCTCAAGGAATTGGAATTATCCAGGGAACAAATTAGTAAGAAAACTGAACACTGTTTAGATATTCATGACTCGAATGGAAATGTCGCCTCCCTGTGTCTAAGTTGGCATGATACTATAGTGGAAGAGGAGGAGAAATTTACTGTTGTTTCTAGAAGAGAGAAAAAGTCTCCTCCTAAGAGAAATGTCACTATTTCTTCTCTTACCTCCTCTTCTATACCTTGTACTAGAGGTCAGCAAAAGAATATCAGTTCTACTTTGCCCCCTAGTAGATCTGGATACTATTTCTGTTAGGAGATGGTGTTATATTAAGATGCATATATTGTTATGTTACGCAAATTGTATCATCTTGCCACTTAAGTAAGCCTTCCCTTTAAGCATAAAATTCAGTTAGGAGCTACTGTTAGGAGCTACTATCAAAAACTTGAGCTACTGTCAAAAATTTCAGTTAGGTACAGTTAGGAGCTACTGTCAAAAACTTGAGCTACTGTCAAAATAATCAGTTAGGTACAGTTAGCATCATGTATGAAAATGGCCATAATGTGCCTTGATAATGATGTATTTTGTCATAAAAATATATAGTGGACTGCCATGATAATGACATGCTGCTAGTAGTTACTTCCACCATGAGTTTCATTAACAGCAAGTCAGTTTTGTTTATAGTTGAAAGTAAGTTTGTGGTTTGAAAATCAAACAGAAATGTGTCGTGATGAATTTGCAGGTACCCCGAGAGGCCCTTGAGTCTCTCGGAATGTCAATTAACTTCCGTTCCGGCAAATTCGGGTACTCCATATGTCCTATTTTCAGCAAAGGTCATGCTGAAATTTTCCATGAATTTTAGCATGACTTTGGTAAAAATAGGACATATGGGGTACTTGCGACTAATGCATGGGCCGGGGTATCGTAGTACTTAGTTAAGTAGGATCAACTACCCCGCCATTCTTGCTGCATTAAACCATAGGTGGCAATAGAGCCAAGTGATTAGGCCCAACTTAATATTCTCCTTAGCATCGATAAACCCTAGATGATAAACCCAACATAGGTGGCAATAGAGCCAAGTGATTAGTGCCAAGTGATTAGGCCCAACCTAGGGTGCCTCGGCATCAATAAACCATAAATGATAAAAACTTAACTTGGCTTCTATAGGGTGCCTCGGATTCGATGTGAACTTAAATGATATACGCTTAGGCTTTTAGGGTGCCTCGGCGTCGACAAAACCCAAATGATGAAAGCTTAGGCTTTTAGGGTGCCTCGACGTCGACAAACCCTAAATGATAAAACCTTGGCTTTTAGGGTGCCTCGGTGTTGATAAGAACCTAAATGATGAAAGCTTAGGCTTTTAGGGTGCCTCAGCATCGACAAACCCTAAATGATAAAAGCTTAGCTTTTAGGATGCCTCGGTGTCGACAAACCCTAAATGATGTAGTTTTGAATTATGAACGTAGGATATGTCGATATCATCATCGGACGATGAAAGTCTCCCGGCGGAGTGCGACTGGTGCCACGACGATCGAGGTCTGTGCGACATGCCTCACCTGGACGATGATCAGCGCTTCAGCATTAAGCTCGAGGAGACCTTCGAAGTTGAAACGGTACACAACGACGACAAGTGTTATTTTCATAATTAAGCATGACTTCAACTCTTTCAACATGTAATTTTCATCTTTTACAATTCGAGTATAGCTTATCCCATGCCATGCAAGACGCAATGTCTTGGAGAGAATGGATTTTGAAGACCATGAAATTTCTGAAACAAAGAAAATTCACCTAAGGACTCATCACCATGTGGACTTTGAAGTAAATCTATATAATTCTGAGAGCGTAACCCATTTTGGTTGCAAAAATTGGGAAGCATTTTGCAAGATGTATGGTTTTGATGAGGGTATGCTTATCACCATGGATCTTGGTAATCCTGACATCAACCAAGACAATATGGACATTTGGGTCCATGTTGATACGCCTCCAGTTCTACCGCTATGTGAGTTTCTCAAACATAGTTATTAGCTAATTTATATTGTTTATTTCAAAATAGTTGATAGCTTATTTCCATTGACAGCTTATTTTTATTGTTCAAAGAATGTGCGGGAGATGGTAGACAAAACCCACTACACCGATGGCTCCGAATTAACAACTTACAAGGAGAAAAATCACCTAATCGGATTTTGTACTAACATTGAGAATTACATTATCCACAAACAAACTCCTCAACATTATGGTAAATACGTGCCACTAGTGCATGTGTTCAACTATGGTAACTACCATGGAGATACCCTGGTAAGATTTTTACTATTACGACATCCGTGCATCTTTTGCATACTTCTAAAACTAGTACATCATTGCTAACTATGAAGTTATTACTATGTTTTTCAACAGATAATCCCAGAGAATTGTGTGCCTCATATGATGTATCAAAAAGGTAGTGTTAATGTTTTGAACATACAGCCAGGTCGTCCTACGAATCTCAACTGTCCATACGATATTTCTAAAAGAAGTGGAGACATGAAAATCAAAGGATGGAAAAAATGTATGGACAATCGTAAGGAGCTTCTTGGAAGCAAAAGGAAACGAAGTGCAAGAATTGGAGACAGGATGTTCTCCATTCTCCATAATGGAGAGTCAGGGTCTATATTGTTTTATGCTATTTTAGCTTAAATAGGGTATTTAGGTCCTGCCTAATACTGATGATCATGTGCTAAGAACAATTAAGTAGGGTTGGTTCAATGACTATCAAGATGATGATCGTATGAATTGTTATGAATAACGAGTAGAAGTTGTATGATGATGATTAGTAGGACTTGTTAGGATTAGTATTACTTCCAACAAACTCGATACTCGCGATCTCGAGACTTGTAATGTTTTATCTTTGTTCGGTCTTTTGAATTTGAAGACTAATATGATGAATTGTATTCGGAGACTAATCTTCTATTGTATTCGATGAATCTGCTGTTGTTGTGTGCTACTGTCTATATTCTGTCAAATAATATATTTTGTAACCTGTGCAAAAATCAGAAAAGTAAAAAAACCTAATATTCATACTAATGGCGCATCACTACAGAGTGCGCCATTAGTATGCCAAGTATACTAATGGCGCATCCATCCGCAGTGCGCCATTAGTGTGCCAAAGCACATGGTTAAATATGGCCCTGGGAGGCATACTAATGGTGCATGGTGTTATATACTAATGGCGCACTGGGTGGTGCGCCATTAGTAAACCAGATACTAATGGCGCACCAGTGGTGCGCCATTAGTAATAAATACTAGTGGCATGATACTAATGGCGCACCAGTGATGCGCCATTAGTAGGCAAAACTGGTGCGCCATTAGTAGGCCTTTTCCTAGTAGTGTATATATGTGCATTAATTAAATAAGAGATATTGTGATATCCCAACATATACATGTCCCAAAATGGAACAACCTGCAACTAGCAACACTTTTAGAGGGGCTGAGCAAAGCGGTAACATAGCCAAACAACGGTTTTCTAGGAAGGGTAAAAAGGTTATTGTCGGTGTCAAAACAGGAGGCAGGGGACACGATGATTACCCAAGTTCGGGCCCTCTTGATGGAGGTAATACCCTACGTCCTGCTTGGTAGATATTGTTGATATGAGTATTACAAGAGTTGGTCTACCACGAGACCGTAGAGGCTAAACCCTGGAAGCTAGCCTATGGTATGATTGTATGTTGTCCTACGGACTAAACCCTCCGGTTTATATAGACACCGGAGGGGACTAGGGTTACACAGAGTCGGTTACAAGGGAGATCTACATATCCATATTGCCAAGCTTGCCTTCCACGCCAAGGAAAGTCCCATCCGGACACGGGGACGAAGTCTTCAATATTGTATCTTCATAGTCCAACAGTCCGACCAAAGGATATAGTCCGGCTGTCCGGAGACCCCCTAATCCAGGACTCCCTCAGTAGCCCCTGAACCAGGCTTCAATGACAATGAGTCCGGCGTGCAGATTTATCTTCGGCATTGCAAGGCGGGTTCCTCCCCCGAATACTCCATAGAAGATTTTCAACAGAAGGTAGTGTCTGGATCTGCAAAATAAGTTCCACATACCACCGTAGAGAGAATAATATTTCCACAAATCTAATCTGCTGACACATTTTGATAGCATGACATCATGTCACGGCCCGTCCATTATTCGGACCGTTTTTCCCAACCAGCACTGCACATATTGTGAGGCGGTTTTCTCGACACGTCTTGTTGAAGCAGAGATCATGTCCCCCTTATTATGGGATTCTCATCAATACGGACGTGGGTAACCCAATCATGCCTGTTGGTATGACTCCTCGATTTTAGGCAAGTCCCAAACAGCCACGAGGAGGCTGCTTGATATTCACCTTCTTTATATAGAGGCCAAGGCCTGCCCTTTTTCCCTCTCGTGCTCAACCGAATCCTTCCCCCGCCTCCAGTCCTAACACCCAAGGCTCAAGTCAGGCGCTTCGGACCTTCAACCATGTCCGGATCCAACCTCCAAGGTTGGTGGATGCCTTCCTCTGTCACAGAGGAGGACATCAAGAAGCTGAGAGAGGCCAGGTATCTGGCCGCCGAAATCTCGCACAGGCTACCCGCCCGAGGGCAGCTCATCCCCACTCCCGAACCCAACGCGAGTGTTGTGTTCATCTCTCACTTCCTCCGAGGTCTAGGCCTCACTCTGGATCCCTTTGTTAAGGGGCTCATGTTCTATTATGGGCTGGACTTCTATGATCTGGCCCTGGATTCCCTCCTTCAGATCTCGTCGTTCATCGTCGTGTGTGAGGCCTTCCTCCGCATTACCCCACACTTCGGCCTGTGGCTCAAGACCTTCAATGTGAAGCCAAAGATGATTGAGGGGCGGCAGCAGAGTGCGGAGGTGCCGTAATAAGCAAAAGCACTGAGGCTCCATGGCCAGAGGGTTCCTTGCTGGAGGTGTCCAGTTTGTGGCAGCGGGAGTGGTTCTATATCACAGCTCCCTGGAGTTCCAAGTGGGTAGCCACCCCTGCATTTCGCTCAGGCCCCCCACCACAACTGACGTCATGTATCAACAAGGGGCTGAACTGGGGGCCAGTGAATGATGTGCCGATATTGCAGAGTCGCATCCGAGATCTCCTTGAGAGAGATGTCATCCTGGTCTCCGTAATGCAAGTCATGCTAGTTCGTTGGGTCCCGCCTTGCAAACGTCGACCCCTCCGTATGTGCGAGTTCAACCCAGAAGGACCGCGAACTATTCAGCATTTCCTCGGCATGACGCTCGACGAGATGTACAAATTTTTCTTCGGACCCCAAATAAAGTGTCCGGACACCACCGAGGATGCGGGTCTGAGCTGTAATCGCCCTGATACCCAAGTAAGTAATCCCATGGCCGAACATGCTGTCTTTTATTTATCATAACATCATTCTGAAAATTCGCTCTTTGACCAGGACTGGATAACCAAGGCGAAGATGATCAGGTGTTCGGCCCCCCTTCCTGAGGGCTTGGCCAATCCCGTACTAGACAGAATGCTCGAGCCAACGCCCTATTAGGCGCCCTCAGGGGAACATAAAGGGGGGAATATAGAGGCTGAAAGTGGGCCTCGCTCAATATTCGTCCAAACCGGGGGAATTAGCGCCTCCACGAAGGAGGATAACCAGGGAGAAGAATCTGACATTCCCTCCCTCCAAGGAAGAAAGAGGAACACCTCTGAAGACCCGGAAACAAAGGTTTTGAAACGGGGGAAGAAATCTTCGCTTGAGGGTTCCGCCTTGGAGGGTACTCTTGCCGCACAGTGCCCGCAAGGGGATCAGCCCTCGACCGAGCTGTAAGTAAACAAAAAGTACTTAATAGTGAAAATAGCCTACCTTACTTCTGAAGACAGTAACCAAAGCTTATATCTTGTAGTTCGTTTTGTAGCCCTTCTCGACAGAGTTCGTCTTTGGGGGATCTTCTTCTGGAGATGATGGAGAGCGAGACACCTCGCCCTGCCACCCCGCCTCATGAGGCGGGCGACCCTAAAGTGTCGTCACAGAGCGTTTCTCCTGATCCGCCAAGGCCAGAGGGTAATCCTTAGGCCACCCGGAGTCCTAAGTATTCGGCTCCTAAAGAGAGCAACACAAAGAGTCTGGAACCATACAGTGTGCGGTCGGACACACTAAAGGATCTTCTGGAGCAAGAGGCCATCTCAGAAGCGCATCGTACGCTAATGGGTACGATAATTCAAAGGATTTCATCCGCCGAAAGCGGGTTGCATGAAGCTTTTATGAGCCTGCTGAAAGGCTTTGAGGTACGTGAAACAGTGTATGTTTTTGACAGTACCGCACACGCTAGGTGTGCCCTATGCAGATAGTAGCCCCTGAGACTCTGGTTGCCGTCGAAAACGGCGGCAAACAGAGGATCATAGTCCCAGGTAATAACCAGACCGACTTTATGTGCAGGTGGCTGAAGGTCCGGTGGCTAGCCGGACTGATGAGTTTGCCGAGCTAAAGCGGCAACTTCATGCGGTAGATGTCGACATCGTTCTTGTCAACAAGAGGCTTGATGAGGCACAGGGTAAGTGATTTCTCTAGTAATCAACACATAGTAAGAGGAGTATGATGCCGGTATCTTAATATGTTGTGACTACAGATGGAGCTGCCACCATGGAGACCCTTCGGGCAGAACTTGCCCGAGCCAAGGAACAAGCAAGAAATATCGATGCGGCCGCTCTAAATGCGGTCGAAGAGCCGAGGGCCGAATAGGCCGAGCATTGCCAGAGCAAGGAAAGAGTAGGCAAGATGGCTTTTGAGTTGAAAGATGCCGCTGACCGTTACCAGCTTCTTGAAAAAGAAAGCAAAGCAAAGGCCATGGTAGCAGCCAAGCAAGCCTGCTCCAAAATCAGAGTGACGAAGGAGGAGCTGCGACAAGCTGCGGATATCGCAGCTAGGAAGCCCTTTTTGTTGCGGAATAAGTTCGGAGATCCGAAGTATGCCCCTCTTGACCAACTATGGAGTTCTGCACACGCATACGTGGATTTGGCAGCCAGTTCTGCTGATGCGGCCGAGTACTTCAAGGATCAGAAATATCGTGTAGTGGAAAAGTTGTTTTGGTCACAGTTCCATGCCCCAGTGCTTCCGCTGCTGTTGAATGAGCGAATGGCTGAGTGGGCCGAGGTCCATAGGTTGTCTGGACTTGCCATGTGGTCTGTTATGGATCATCTGTGGCCGGAAGGGCCAAGGCCGAATAGTTACTTTAGTTTAGTACCACAATTCCTTGGTGCTGTGCCGTACATCGACGCTATGAAGAGGTCCGCGTGCATAGAGGGTGCGTGGATGGCACTTGCCCGTGTCAAGACATACTGGGCAGATATGGAGGCCTCCTATATTGCAACACAGGGTTCGGCCATGGGCCGAGTAGCTGCCGAGCACTACTTTGAAGAGGTCCTTGAAGGCTCTCATTCGATAGAGGTGCAGTGCTCGAAGAATATTATGTTCTAGTTACATGTATTCCCATTGTAAAAACAATATTTTATTGAAGTATGAAGGCTGTGTTTATACTTTTGCCTGAAAGTATTATGATGCCTCCTGTGCGGCCGTTTATGTATATATGTATATAACCTCAAGTTTTGCAGTCGTCGGCTTTAGCCCCCACGCATATAATGCGGGGGTGTTCGAAAAAACGTGTATTCATGGATGATCCAATGTCTTGGTCCGTTAAGGAGGTGGTAGCACAGTGAATGAGGCAATCGGACTATATTGCTTTAACACTTTCACTTAGCCATAGGAGTTTGACTGCGGGACTACTAGATAGCCCCTGGTACCTCCGCGCTCATCCTAATATCGGGGCGCGTACGTACATGACCGGGAAACGACCCTTCGTTAATGCAGAGGAATCCCAAAGATTCCGCTAAGTCATCCAGTGGTTGACCAGTCTCGCGCTGTATCATGACAGTCAGCTTTCGGCTTTCTCTACTGAGGTGCTCATCCGGATGAACCAGGGCACAATCGCAGTAGTTCTCCCAGTGCTACCTTAGCCGATATATCGGAACATAAGGTACCAAAACATGGGAGCCGGGAAAACCCAACATTTGACCAAAGACATGATTCGGAGCTGATGCATATAAGGCCAAACTCGCGACGCCAAACGCTCCCTAAGGTATTCGGTCTTTATAACATATGCTGGACTAAACAATGCCCTTAATAATAAACTCCGAATGTCCAGGTACGTGCAATATCGTGATGTGGCCACATGCCAATAACGTCAGCATCCTTCTCGGTTGTATTGAGTATCCCGAGGATGTGAACGACAAGAGACAGTAAAAAAGGTTTACGCAGGGTCTTAATCTGAAAAGAAACCTTTGAGCGGGTCCCTGCTACACGTCTGCGCCTGTGTCTCCATTGTGCCGTGTCCTGGACGGGTGTAGCACGATTGTCATGTGTGAAAGAGAAGAACTGAGGTGAAAGTTGTCATGCAAGAAAATTGGTTATTATCAATTAAACCATTAAAATTCAAGATAAGTCAAGTTGAGCCGAGCTAGCCCTGATTACACGCGGGAAGCCCCTTGTACCGTTTATGAGGGTTTAACCATCAAACCAATCTCATGTATTTGTACTGATGCGCCAGACTCGTCTAACCGTGTCCGTGGTCTTGACGACCTGTCATTTATTCTGGTTGGTGAGGCCGTCTAGTGCTCGGCTGTTAAAGCCGCCACACATTCTTCCACGCGTAGAGAACGCTCAATATTTCCACTAACTATGATGGTGCCACGTGGACCGGGCATCTTAAGATTGAGAGAAGCGTAATGCAGTACTGCATTAAAATGAGCGAAAGCCGCTCTTCCGAGTAGTGCTTGATAGCCACTTCGGAATGGAGCGATGTAGTAAGTTAACTTTCCGCTTCAGAAGTTGCCGGAAGAACAGAATACATCCTCTAGTACTTGACCGAGAGGCCGTGCCCGCCGCTTGTGGGTCTTGCCGGCTGCTTAGTACTGTGGTAGTACCACTGATGATGTGTGCTTTATCGGGGGAGCATGGCTATAGTGCCGCCTCCTGGTGGGCGTTTACTGCAGCCATTCCCCGTCTCTTCTGGTTAATGGTGCACAAAATTTGAGGGAGGGGGAGGGCCGCCTGCTAGGAGTCGGACTCCCCCGCATTGACTGGTCAGGGCCTGCCGCCTTCTGGCTTCTCACAGACAGGTAGAGCCCACTTCTTGTAGGCTATACCGACAGCCCATCGTGGGCGCGCCGCACCTTAGGCCGTAGGTGATGTCACGGGCTGCGTGGCAACAGTGCCGTGCCGGGCGAGGGATGTCTGCCCAGTACACAGCACTATGACCATGCTCTGCCCTGGATTCGGGAGTGGCAGGCTGCACTGTAGCCATGCCCTGTGTCATCGTCATAATGAGGTGCTAACTTTGAGGGAACGAGGGGCCGCCGGCTAGGAGTCTGCCTTCCAGCAGCCGGCTGTTTGGACCAGCCAGGCCCCAGAAGGCGGATTCTTATCTTCGATGCTTCGAGCGGCGTAGCTAGCCCTGATGTCTTGAAATACCAAGGGGGGCGATGTGGCTACCTGTGGTCATTTACTCCGACAAGGGCGCACCTCGTGAGGTTCACATGATGTGAGCCATGATGACCAAGGCCAGGCGGGCGCCAGCGGGCGAAGTGTACCGGTTTCCTCTTTTGTGTTAAGGATGCAAGCACAGGCGCGGGGTCCTGAGGCATCAGGCAAAGGTTTCCATATCGGTGCAACAAAACCAAGACCACCAGGGTGGTAGGATGGAGGTCATCACGGAGCCCACGGTAGCGTCACCATGAGAGCCCTCTGCAGGCGAATACTACTTTTTTCAGGACAGCTTGTACTAGTTGTCTCCCTTCCAATTTGGTTGTTGTGGGATCCCTTCTAGCCTAACATTTGGGAAGAGGACCGAGGCCACTATAAATAGGACTTAGCCACCACCATAGATGAGGACGGATCATTCAGACCATCCCCACACCCACCAACTCATCAAGCTCAAGAACTCCTCACCTCCCTAGGCTGTTCATCCATTGTACTAGTTCATCTTCAGCCCCCCGAGGAAATCCATCACAAAGTTGGAGTAGGGTATTACACCGCAAGGTGGCCCGAACCAGGATAAATCTATGTGTTTCTCGTCCTTTGGGTTCGTTGAGCTAGGCCATGGGATAGTTTAGCGAGCGAGCTAAGGATAGAGTGTTTGAACATCTCAAGGGTCTGCGAACCCGTAATCTGACACATTGAGGCCCGTACCACCATCGATAAGGGTCTTGGTGACAAGGACATTGCTGATGACAGGCGAGCAAAGCATCAGGTGGGCGCCGGCAGTCGCCGCACACTTGAGCTGGTCAGATGAGCTGAAGGTGATGGTGCACTTGGACCAGTTGAGCAGACGTGTCTCCTCGAGCCTAGGAAGGTCCGCATTCACCTCGTGAGCGAACTGCTTGAAGATGCACTGAGAGGCTGGGGCCTGAGTGCCACCTAAGATGGAGGCGTTGGCGTGTGGCTCCAGGAAGCCCCCTCATCCTTGTGGTGGTCGTCCTTCCTTCTTGGTGGCGGTGGCAGTGGAGGGAGACCGGCATTGTCTCGAGAACGGTCCTCTCGAGGCTGATCTCTCCAGGTACCCTCACGAGGCTGGCCCTGCCAGTAGTCTTCACGCGGATGGTCATGCCACTCCTGGCGGGGGCCACGGTCATCCCATCGTCCTCCACTTCGACCTCCTCCACGGCCGTAGGCTCGATCGTTGCACTCGGGGCGTCGACATAGGCGCTCGTCATGGATGGCCCAAAGCACCTAATAGTCGTTGGTGTTGTGACTGTGTACGTTGTGGAACATGCAGAACGGACGGCTGCTCTTGGATGACTCTGGGTGGTAGCAGCCGCGCTTCATCTCTGGTTCAACCATGAGCACGGTCGCCCCTTTGCGCTTCACGTCCTTGGCCTTGGCCTTCTTGTCTACTAGGTATGCCACTGAGAGCCCGAGGAGCGAGAGGCGCCCTTCCTCAGCTCTCGCTCACGTGGTTCCCATGTTGAACATCTCCATAGTCGTGCACAGGTCCTCATGGATGGCTAGCTCCTCCTTCATCTTGATATCACGGACGCCATCGGAGAACATCTAGAGGCGAACGTTGTTGAAGTGCTGGATGTACTTCTGTAGGGTTTCCCCTAGCTACTGCTTGACACGTCGTAGGTCACCCACAACAGGCGGGTAGTCGTGAGTACCCTGGAAGTTGGCGATGAAATGCTCGTGCATCTCGTCCCACGAGGAGATCAATCCCACGGGCAGGTTCAGGAGCCACGAGCGCGTGCCATCCTTGAGAGCCATGGGAAACCAGTTCGCCATGACCTTCTCTTCGCCGTTGGCCACCTTGATGCTCAGCTCGTAGAGCTGCAAGGACTCCGCATGGTCGGGGGTGCCGTCGTAGCACGAAGAAAGGTCGGGCTTGAACTTGCCTGTCCAGATGAAGCTGCATACCTCGGGAGTGAAGGCTCGACAGCCCACGGTGGTCACAGGAGACTGTCACGGAGGTGGAGCCTGATCTTGGCAGTCATGAGACACCATCGCAGGCGGCGCATGGTCTTGACGTGGTGGTGCAGGGAGGGCTGGAGCACCTTCTTGCGGCTGCTAGACCTCCTGGCAGCTTTCTTCTCCATGTGCGGGCGCCCTACACGGTAGGTCAAACCATGGGGCCGCGCGGCTTGTTCCGAGGGCGATGTCTTGATGGGGAGCTGGCGGAGGTGCTCCGTGGGCTACGTCGCCCACGGTAGGTGGCCAGCGAGGCACGAGAGAGACGGCGCGAGAGAGCCCCCCAGCGTCGTGGACAAGCTCGGCGATGCGGTCCAGCCAGTCCTCATAGAAGTCGTTGACGGGGCGGTAACGCAGGAGCTCGCATGCCATGAGCAATGCAGCCTGCGCGTCTGTCAGGGTGTGACGAGCGTGAGATGACGAATCGGCCGGAGTCAGTGACGGGGTGGTCGTGCGTCCATCATGCCGCACGGAGGGGTGCAGCGATGAAGCTTGCTGCTCGTGCCCTGCCGGGCCGGTGGCGGCGCCGGCGGTAGGAGATGGAGAACGACAGGGAGGCCTATGGACGGGGGCCGTCTGGGTGACTCGAGCGGTGAGGGCGGCTTGACGCTCGGCATGGGCTCGACGAGCATCAGCCATGGAGGCGGTGGAGCGGCGGTGGGTCGACCGACGGAAGAGAGGCTTCGACGCACCCCTACCTGGCGTGCGAAATGTCGGATTCAGGGTTCTGCTGACCCTTGAGATGTTCGAACACTGGGGTGTGTGCGAAGAACTCTCCCCTCCCAATCTGCCTGCTCAATGATTCCATGGCCGAGCTCGACGAACCCAAGGGACAAGAGACACATCGGTTTATCGTGGTTCGGGCCACCTTGCGGTGTAATACCCTACTCCATCTTTCTGGTGGATTGCCTCGAGGGGCTGAGTATGAACTAGTAAAGTGGTTGAATAGCCTCAAGATGTGAGGCCTTCTTGAGCTCGATGAGCTGGTGGATGCGAGGATGATCTGAATGATCCTGCCCCTTCTATGGTGGTGGCTAAGTTCTATTTATAGTGGCCTTGGTCCACTTCCCAAATGCAAGGCAGGAAGGGATCCCACAACAGCAAAATTCGAAGGTGGACAACTAGTACAAGTTATCCTCACAAAAGTAGTCTTCGCCTGCAAAAGCCTCTAGCGGTGACACCAAGGTGGGCTCTGCGATGTCCTCCGTCCTGCCGTTATGGCGGTCTTGGTCTTATTGCGCCGATATGGAAACCTTTGCTTGATTCCTCGGGACTCCGCATCTGCGCTTGCCTCCTTGGCACCAAACAGGAAGCTGGTACACTGTGCCCACTGGTGCCCGCCTGGCCTTGGTCGTCATGGCTCACGTCATGCAAACCTCGCGAGATGCACCTTGCCTTGATATCTCCACTCCTCGGAAGCCAGCCTAGTGAGTCCGCCCCCAGCGAGGTCTTGGTGTCGTCCACATGGCCAGGCATGGCCCCTCGCGAGGGTCTTGGATTATTGTTGCTGAAGCCGGGTCGTACCAGGCCGTCGATGGAGCTACGTCGCATGCCGTAGTGTAACGCCCCGAGACCGATGTGCCAGGTGTCCTCCAGTTATTCGCTGGTGTTGCCATGTCATTCGCTTGCGTGTTGCATCTTGTCATGTCATCATGTGCATTGCATCATCATGTTTTCGAAACTTGCATCCGTCCCGGCCTCCTCGTTCTCTCCGTTGTCCGTTCTGAGCCCAGACACACTTGCATGCGCCCGCGGCATGTCCGAAATAGTATTTTATAAGTGGCCGGAAAATGTTCTCTGAATGGGATGAGAGTTGATGTGTGTTCTTATTATAGTGTAGATGGACCGCCTGTCAAGTTTCATCGCATTCGGAGTTTGTTTGATAGCCCAACCGTTAAACTATAGCGACATTATAGTCGGTCTAACGTCGGACGTTTTCGATCTCCGGAAACGGTTCCCGGGTTGCATTCCCCTCTCTACTCTCAGTCCACACACTTGACCTCATTCGCCTAACCCCTCTTTGCACAGTGCCCGCGGCCCTCCTTGCGCGCGCGTCCGAAAAGTTGTCCTGGACCCGACCCGGACTGTCGCCACCGTTGTGTCCGGATCATCCCCAAACATCTACAAAACGTCATTGTTTTCTTATTTGGGCTCCCTAACTATTTTATTCGCGACCTTACGATCGAAGGAGTGAGGTAGCCCCTAACCTAATCCACCTGGTGTATATATATCACATCAAACCCTAAAACCTAGGAGTTTGTCCCATCGCCGCCACCACCTGACCAAATCCCCCCTTGGGATCTCCCCTGCCCGATACACTGATCCGGCCTTCTCCCCTCGATCTACGAGATCCACGGCTTCTCTCTCTGCAGACTCGTGTTCCCCTCCACGAGCTCAGCCCCAAGCCACTCTCGTGCCCGATGGCCTCCGCCCGCGCCGGAGCTTGCCGCCAGCGATAGCAGCAGCAACACCGACCTCCCCTCCTCCTTCTTCCTCCTTTTCCTCCTCGGTCTCCCTCTCCCTCATGCTGTCTCTCTCTCTCTCCTTTCTCGTTGGACAGGGAGATCTCCATGGCCACGGAATGGAGCTCTGCCTCCATGGATCCTCGCCGGTGCCTCGTCCTGGACTCCTGGTGCCATCCCACGCCCGGGGCCATCTTCGTTGCCTCCTTCATCGCGTCGCCAGCCTCGCTCGCGCCCGGATCCAGGAGCAGCGCCAAGTCCACCGCCGTCCTCTGCATCGCCTGCATGATCCCACTGCTGCCTACTTCGCCCCACTGTGTAGTGCCACCGCCGAAGATCCTCGTCGCCGGGAACCACCTCCTCGACCCTCGGACTGGCCGGATCCGCCGCGCCTGCGGGTCCCCTGCCTCTGAATCACGCCTCTGGTCGTCTTCCGCATCACCATGACCTGCTGCTGCTTTTGTTGGTGCGAGCAACACCAGGTCGCCCGCTCGCAGCACAGCCGCTCGCCCCGTTGACCGCGCCTCGCTCAAGATCGCGCCTGGGCTGCCTTCCATCGATGGCCAGAGGCCCAGCCTGCCTCCCCTTCGCTAGTCCAGCCCAGCCGCAAGCCAGCGCCAGGCCTCCCTCCTCCCACCAACCGGGCCAAGCCCGATGTGAGAAGGCCCCCCTCCAGTCCATGTGCATTGTTGGGCCAACCAGATTCAGCCCATTGCGTTTTTATTTCCTGCTGCTGCATTTAGCTATTTTCCAGAAAACCGTTGTTTTATAGATTAGTCCCTCTAGTTCATGCATTTCATAACTCACCAACCGTGCATCGGATTAAAATGTTTTATATATGAAAGTTGCTTAGAATTTTGTGTAGTTTCATAATATGTCATTTTCATCCATGTTTAAAATGCTTAAAATGATGTTTGTTTAAATTTGCTTAAATAACTTGCTAAAATGATTTAATTCATAACTTAATAACCGTAGCTCGGTTTTAAACAAACTTTATATGTATTTGGCGTAGAAAAATATCTAGTTTAACATGGTGCCCTTGTTTTTCATGTTTAATAACTCTAAAATTATGTTTAGGGCAGAACAGTACCAAACCTAATATATGCACATGGGGATTTTTCCGGTCTTGTTGTTTGTTGTTCCGGCCTCATTTAAACTTGCCTAGATAGGTAGTTATCTTTTGCTTCACCCCTTGCCATGCTAACCAACATTTAACATTGTTGAGTACCTAACAAGAGAGAACTAAATAAGTCATGCGGTGTTTTCTTCAATATGCAACTCCATTGCATAATGAGCTCCACTTAATTTGTAGGATTGTTTGTGCACTTTGCCATGCCATGCTTCATTAAACCGGACATGTATCATACTCGATTGTGCATCATGCCATGTTGATGTGTTGGTTGTTTACTATGTTGTTTGCTTCTTTCCGGTGTTGCTTCTTCGGCTTGGTTCCGATAACGTCGTGTGTGTGAGGATCCGTTCGACTATGTCCATTTGTCTTCTTCATGGACTCGTTCTTCTTCCTTGCGGGATCTCAGGCAAGATGACCATACCCTCGAAATCACTTCTATCTTTGCTTGCTAGTTGCTCTCTCTTTTGCTATGCCTATGCTGCGATACCTACCAGTTGCTTATCATGCCTCCCATATTGTTGAACCAAGCCTCTAACCCACCTTGTCCTAGCAAACCGTTGTTTGGCTATGTTACCGCTTTGGTTAGCCCCTCTTATAGCGTTGTTAGTTGTAGGTGAAGATTTAAGTTTGTTCCTTGTTGGAACATGGAGATGTTGTTCCTTGTTGGAACATGTTACCTGTTGGGATATCACAATATATCTTATTTAATTAATGCATCTATATACTTGGTAAAGGGTGGAAGGCTCGGCCTTATGCCTGGTGTTTTGTTCCACTCTTGCCGCCCTAGTTTCCGTCATATCGGTGTTATGTTCCCGGATTTTGCGTTCCTTACGTGGTTGGGTAATAATGGGAACCCCTTGACAGTTCGCCTTGAATAAAACTCCTCCAGCAATGCCCAACATTGGTTTTACCATT
>NC_057794.1:187160778-187167033 GCF_018294505.1 Triticum aestivum
GCCCTCCGCAGTGTCGTGGGGCTCCGGGCCTTCACCCCCGCCTTGCGGCGGCTGAAGTGGCCGCACAAGTTCAAGCCGGAGATGCCGCCCCATTACGATGATGCAGCGGATCCGGTAGCCTTCTTGCTGGCATACGAGGAGGCCGTCCTGGAGGCCGGGGGCGATGGTAAGGTCATGACCAACTGGCTCCCAATGGCCCTGATTGGCGTGTTGCGCGCCTGACTCCTCCATCTGCCGAAGTCTTCCGTGGCCTCCTGGGAAGAGTTGCGTGACCTCTTCATCGCGCGCTTCGGAGGACCAGCACCCCCTGTCGCCGTGGCTCTCCTCGGTGGCTCGCAGGCGCCGCCCTCGGCTCATCATGCCAAGCCGTTCTTTCGCTAGATCAGTGTCATCTCCACGCGATAGGGGGCTCCCCCGGGTTGGGCGGCGCCCAAGGCCGACCTGATCTTCAACTCGGGGGATCACCCAGTCACCATCGTCGGCTCGGGCGTACTTCCGATGCTTAGCACACCCACCATCTGCCGAGTAGCCGTTACCAAGACCCTCATCGGCGGCGGCGCCGGCCTGAACATGCTCTCCATGGAGGCTTTTAGCCTCCTTCACGTACCACTTGAGCAGCTCCGCCCAGCAAGCCTTTTTTCCGGGATCGGCGGCGGCTCCTTCGACCCCCTGGGGCAGATCCGTCTCCCCGTGACTTTCGGCACATGTAACAACTACCGCACCGAGCTGATCGACTTCGACATCGCCCGCATCGTCTTGCCGTACAACGCCATCCTTGGGTACCCAGCGCTGGCCCAGTTCATGGCGGCCACTCATCCTGCCTACAACCTCATGAAGATGCCAGGAAGCAAGGATGTCCTCACTTTGGTCGGAGATACCAAGGAAGCCATGGCGGCCCTCAAGCTCGCCTTCAGGGCCATGGTGGTAGCTTGCTTGACCGACAAGGCAGTGTCTAGAACCAAGGGGGCTGCGCCGAACAAGAAGAAGCGGTTGTTCACTCAGGGTCAAGCCAAGACAAAGAAGATACCGGTCGACAAGGATGGGGCCTCTGGCGCCACCTTTACCATAGGCGCCGACCTCGCCCCAGATCAAGAAAAAGAGTTGGTGGACTTCTTGCGGGCGAATAGGGAAGTATTCGCCTGGGAACCCAAGCAGCTGGCTAGGGTCCCGAGAAGAGTGATCGAGCATCATCTAAGGGTATACCCAAATGTGCACCCTATGAAGCAGAGGGCAAGGCGGTAATCCACAGAGAAGCAGTCCTTCATCGTTCAAGAAACCCGCAAGCTGGAGGCAGCGGGTGTCATTCGTGAAGTTCGGTACCTAGAGTGGCTGGCGAATCCGGTCGTTGTGCCGAAGAAAGGAGGAAAGGAGCGCATGTGTGTCGACTTCACCAACCCCAACAAGGCTTGCCCGCAAGACCCATTTCCGTTGGCGCGCATCAACCAGATTGTCGACTCCACCGCCTAGTGCGATCTGCTATGTTTCCTGGATGCATTCTCAGGCTACCGCAGATCAAGATGGCGGTGGAAGATGAGGAGAAGACAGCTTTCCTGACCCCATGTGGGGTGTACTGCTACACTTGCATGCCATTCGGACTGCACAATGCAAGGGCTACCTTCCAGGGACTGATGCACATCGCTTTAGGGCAGTAGCTCGGAAGAAACACTGAGGCCTACGTCGACGACATTGTGGTGAAGTCTTAGGAGGCAAGAACTCTGATTCAGGACCTGGAGAAGACCTTCGCGAGTCTACGCCAGGTGGACCTGCGGCTCAACCCAGAGAATTGCGTGTTTGGTGTCCCTTCGGGTAAGCTGTTGGGCTTCCTCATGTCTCACAGGGGAATCGAGGCTAACCTAGAGAAGGTCAAGGCAATCGAGGACATGAGCCCACCACAAAACCTCAAGGAGATGCAGAAGCTTGCAGGCTACGTGACTTTGTGGGGGCACTTCATCTCCAAGTTAGGGGAGCACGCATTGCCATTCTTCAAGCTGATGAAGAAGAAGGGTCCATTCAAGTGGACCCCCGAAGCCGACCTGGCATTTCAAGACCTCAAGAGATACTTGACCAGCACACCGGTGATGGTGGCGCCTCGCCCTCGCGAGCCCTTGGTACTCTACCTATCTGCTACACCCCACTCCACCAGCGCGGTGCTGGTGGCCCTCAGGAAGGGGCCCGAGGTCGAGGACCTGCCAAGTGGAGTCACCAAGGCGGATGAGGTAGCTCAGCATCAAGGCGGCGCTCCTGAGACAGCGGCTGCCCCGACAGGTCATCAAGCCCCAGGAGCTGGAAACCCGCAGGAAACACCTCAGTTCCCGGGAGCCAAAAACTCCGTCAGCTCCCCCACCCTTGTCGAGCACCCAGCGTACTTCATCAGCACAATCCTGCGAGATGCGAGGGCGCGATACCCCATGCCTCAGAAGCTCTTGATCACGCTCTTGGTGGCTTCGTGCAAGCTGCGCCACTACTTCCAAGGCCACCCCATCAAAGTTGTTTCAGCTTACCCATTGGAGAGAGTGCTCAGAAGCCCCAATGCTGTAGAAGGTCGCTGAATGGAACATCGAGCTGCAAGTGTTCGACCTGGAGTTTAGCATAACCAGAGTCATCAAGGGCGTTGCACTCGCCGACTTTGTGGCGGAATGGACCGACACCCCGGAGCTCGAAGCAGGCGAGAACCGATCCCTCTCGCCAGGAAGTGAAGCGCCAAATGGTTGGTCATGTGCTTCGAAGGCGCGTTCGCACGGCAGGGCGCAGGGGCTGGAGCCATGCTCATCTCGCCCACTTAGGACAAGCTTTACTACACCGTGCAGCTCTGCTTCCAGCAGGGCGAGAAGGTCTCCAACAACATCACAGAGTACGAGGGACTCATCGCCGGCCTCAAAGCGGTGGCGGCCCTGGGGGTGAAGCGCCTCACCGTCAAGGGAGACTCGCAGATCCTCGTCAACTTGTCCAACAAGGTGTACGAGCCAAAGGATGAGCACATGGAGGCATACCTCGCGGAGGTGCACAAAATGGAGAAGCAGTTCCTGGGCCTGGAACTACAGCATGTGCCTCGTGGCACCAACAAAGAGGCCGATGCCATCACCAAAAGAGCATCCAAGCGGCCGCCCCAAGATTCTGGCATCTTTGAGGAGCGGCTCTTCAAGCCTTCAGCAACACCTCCGCCTACGGAGTCAGTGCCATCTCAGGAAAAACTCCCTAGCCTCCAGCCTCGGGAGCCCCCGCCTGCGGCCCGACCTCAGGAGCGCGCCTCCTCTTAGCGCTCGAACCTCAGGAGGGATGCTGGATCGAGGAGTTCAAGGCGTACCTAATGCAAGGCACGTTGTCAGAGAAAAAGGAAGACGCGGAGCGTGTGGCCCAACAGGCTACGGCATACTGCATTCAGGATAGTGAGCTATACAGGAAGCTGCCAAATGGTGTTTCTCTACAATGCATTTCCAAGGAACAAGGGAATGAGCTGCTGGCCGACATACATGGCGGAGACTGCGGGCACCACTTGTCGTCGCGCACCCTGGTCGGCAAGGCTTTCCGCAGCGGGTTCAACTGACCCACGGCAATCAATGACGTGGCCGAGCTGGTGAAATCCTGTGAGGCCTGCCAGTTCCACGCCAAGCAGATCCACCAGCCCGCTCAGGACCTCCAGACTATCCCGCTCTCATGGCCATTCGCGGTCTGGGGGCTCGATATCCTGGGCCCATTCCCTCGGGCGCCTGGAGGCTACCGCTACTTCTACGTCGCCATTGACAAATTCACCAAATGGGCAGAAGTGGAAGCTGTCCGCACCATCCCAGCCGGGTCAGCAGTCAAGTTCATCAAGGGCCTTGTAAGCCGATTTGGGGTCCCTAATCGCATCATCACCGACAACGGCTCACAGTTCACTAGCAATCTCTTCAAAACGTATTGTGCTAACCTTGGAATGCGGATCTCCTACGCCTCCATGGCGCACCCCAGGAGCAATGGACAGGCAGAACGCGCCAACACAGAGGTCCTGCGGGGCCTCAAGATAAGGACCTTCAAGAAGAAGCTCGAGGCCTGCAGTAGGGGCTGGCACGACGAGCTCCAGTCTGTGATGTGGTCCATCCGCACCACCGCCACCAGGCCGACAGGCGAGACCCCGTTCTTCCTCGTCTACGGAGCAGAAGCGGTTCTCCCACACGAGGTCAGGCATCGCTCCGTGTGGGTCCTGGTGTTTGATGAAATGCAGCAGGACGCCATGCGGGGGATGGATCTTGTGCTGGGGGAGGAACGCCGCCGAGAAGCTCGCTCTGAGCTGTGAGGTACCAGCAGGCACTGCGGCGGTACCACCGCCGCAGCGTCCGCTCCAGGACGCTCGAGGTGGGTGATCTTGTCCTAAGGCGGGTGCTCTCCAGGGAAGGGCTGCACAAGCTCTCACCCATGTGGGAGGGCCCGTTTCGGGTCGCCCACGTCTCTAGGCCTGGCGCCGCGCACTTGGATACACAGGAAGGGATCCCCATCCAGAACGCCTGGAACATCCAGCATCTCCGGAAGTTCTACCCATGAAGCAAGGCCCGATGCCTGTGAAGCAAGGCCCAGTGCCTGTGAAGAATGTCCGCTCGTGACACTCTCACGTAATAATGAGTGGGGCTGTACACGCCCCGGAGTCTCAGAAGTGCCGCCCTCGGGCCTCGTGGGCTCCCTCCCACGCCTAGTGGCAGCACTTAGCTCCGCGCTGGTGAGAAGACAAGAAGACTACACTAGGTGCCGGACGCGACTTTTCATTTGCTTTCCACAGTTGGTTGCCCCCACTTTTAAGTGAGAATTTGCTTCCTGGTGTTCCTTGCTGGCCTAGTTCCATTGTCCTTATTGCCTCCTTTTCTGCCCTTGGTCCCTCGTTTTTGACCCATCCTCTCCCTCGTGTGCCTCGCGAGGGGGCTGGACAGGCGCCCTAGTGAGCGTTTTCGTTTTCTTGTCTTTCGCAAGGCACCCTCGCTCGAGCTCGCAAGCTAGCCCTCCCCTCTCAATCTATGCCCCCCGGGTACCGCGATGCGAAGCACTGGGTTACGGCCAGTAGTGCCTACGACCAGGGCTCGGAAGAATAAGGATTCCCTAGCGAATTTTTGCAGTTCTCAGGCACCTCCCGAGCATAGGAGGCCTCGTCGGGCACTGGGGAACGTGCGTCTCGTGAGGCGGGACCTACCTCAGGTGAATCGAGCTAAGTCATTCTACGCGCATACATAAAACATGACACTGCAACACAACAAAGGAATGATAAACATAACGCAGCCACTTAGAAATCATAATTGTCGCACGCCCTAGTAGGGCCCCATACTTGTCTCTCTCTAATGCAGGAAGGAAAGGAAGAACGAAACAAAAGCGGAACGTGCTCCCTTGGCAGGTCACGAGGACGGGCCCGTGGCGCTCTCCTAGGTTTAGCCAGCCCCTCCTCGCGCTTCACCGGAGCGCAGCGACAGAACGACCCGCTGCCACCTTCGAAGTAGGCGCGACGGCATGGCGGCTGGTCGTATCCGCCACTGCTGGAGCTGCTGTCGAAAGAGGAGCCGTCGTAACTGGACAAACCGTGGCCGACGCCGAGGACGAAGCCGCCTTCCTTCTCGTCACGACCATCGCCAAGGCCGAGCACCTCGTCACTGTCGTTGTCCTCGGGGCAGCACCCGATGCGGCGACCATCTTCCCCAAATACCCTCACGAAGAGGGTCGCGTCGCCATCGTACTTGAAGTGGAGGGCCCACCGCCTGCCTAGTCCGCGCGCGCCGGTGAACGTCTGCCAGCCACGAGCCAGGACCACGTTACACGCGGCGGAGACCTCGACCGTGACCCAGGAAACCTTGCTGCAGCAGCCGTCCGCCTGCAGCCAAAGACCGCCTGCGCCAGTGGCAGGCAGCTTGCCAACAAAGAAGCGTGGGAGCTGAAGCCAAGTGCTGGCCGGGTTCTCCGACCACACGAGGAACTCCGGCATCATCTCCGCCGAATGGAAGCGCAGCCGAGGGGGTCGCGTGACCACGGCATGCCTCACCTCATCAACAGGACTACCACGACCTGGGCGGCTGCCGCCCTGAGAAGAGGCGCCGCCGCGGCCGTGAGGGGCCGGGACAGGGGTCACGGTGTGCTTACAGGGACGACCGCGCCCCCTCTTGGGCGGTAGTGAGCCAGGTCCCTCCTGGCGAGCGTTCCCCTTCTCCGCAACCGAGAGCCTCTTCACAGGCGCCATGGGTGTCGCTGTCGGTAGTAGAGCAAGGAAGAAGAATAAGCTGGAGAAGCAAGGAAGATACAGTGACG
>NC_057794.1:187167320-187200045 GCF_018294505.1 Triticum aestivum
GATCTAAGGTAATAATGATCTTTTTTCTGCATGCAGCAAGGACCCGTCAAGTCGGGCAATTGCCGAGGCAGCATGGGGAAGCGGAGATGCCCACGTCCAATCAATCGCCATGCGCCAACCGTGGCCGCATGCTAATGGGGCCCGTGGCGCTCCGCCCTTGCCCTTTGGCTTCGCCTTGAAGACAATCCCGAGCGCGCCTTGGGCCCGGGAGCTACTGTCGGTCTTCTGGGAACGGGGGTCCCCAGACTTGCCTGCCTGCGGCCCGCAGCGTGGCTCCACCAGCGGCCCTATACGGCCCATCTTCACCAGCAAACATTCAAGACCCTCGTGAGGGTCCAAGCCTCACGAGGGGGCAACGCAACACCTCCTCAGGGGCGGCCTCACCAGGCTGGCTCACGAGGGGCTAAGAGATCAAGGCGAGGGGCACCTCACGAGGTTTCTGTGACGCAAGCCATGACGCCTGGAGCTAGGCGGGCGCCAGCGCATGCAGTGTCCTCGTTTCCTCTTTGGTGCTAAAGGGACAAGCGCAGACAAGGAGTCCCGAGGCATCAAGCAAAGGTTTCCATATCAGTGCAACAAGACTAAGACCAGCAGGACGGCAAGACGGAGGTCACCGTGGAGCCCAAGACGGCGTCACCACAAGAGCCTTTGGCAGGCGAAGACTACTTTTGTCAGGATAGCTTGTACTAGTTGTCTCCCTTCGAATTTGGCTATTGTGGGATCCCTCCCCGCTCATATTTGGGAAGAGGACCAGGGCCCCTATAAATAGGACTAGACACCACCATAGAAGGAAGGTTGATTGGGACCTAGATCGAATCCATAGCACCCCAACCACTCAAGCTCATCAAGCACAAGAACACCTCTCCTCGCGAGGCTGTTCTTCCCTTGTAACTGTTCATCCTCAGCCCAAGAGACAATCCACCACACCACACTGGAGTAGGGTATTACACCACAACGGTGGCCCAAACCAGTATAAATCTTGTGTCTCATGTTCTTTGGGTTCGTCGAGCTAGGCCGTGAGATCGTAGAGTGTGCGAGCTAGAGAGGGGGAGAGATCTTTGTGCGCACCCCAGTGTTCGAACCTCAAGGGTTTTGCCGGAACCCGAAATCCGACACCCGCCATGTCATCGAAGAGGTTGTTGACATCGGGGAAGAAGTCGTCGTCGGACTCCTGGGCGTCCGTGACGAAGAAGTCAATAGTCGTGCGGAGCGCTCCCCAAAAACCTTATCACCCTTCTCCCATACAGGACTCAAAGAGGTGCGGTTTTGGAGGCCTATTGTCCCGTAATGGGGAAGAATGTAGCAGTAGCTCGGTGCTCCGGAACTTGGAGGTGAGAGGAATATGTTGTTTTGGTGTGCATCTCTGAAGAGGAGCGATCTCGGCTCATTCCCGCAACCCGCGGCGCATCGTGACGAGGCGTGGCATGGCGAGGCGGGCGACAGAGGAGGAACGCACGTGAATGTCCCTCTTGTTCTCATGCTCATACATGTGGGGAAACATCCTTCCTTATAAGGAGGTCCAACTCCCACCAAACTAGCAATGTGGGACTAAACTTTAATTCCACCTCTTTCCTTGCACGAATGAGCTGCGTGGGCGTCTAGGATTTATTAGAAATTTGTGAAACTGAGCTGGCCCAAAGTAAACAAAATTCCAGTAGTATGCAAAGGAAATATAAAATAAGCCGCGTGATCCATGTACGATCGGAATTTATTGTCATGTTGGTGAGGTGCAACAATACCAATTAATATTTTCATGTGTTCTATTTTTTTGTGTTTAAAATGCCTTTTGAAAATGTCTTGTAATTTTTAGAAATCGTTCATGTATTTTAATTACTTTTGTAAAGTTTTAAGAAAAAAAATTCAGGTACCAAAATAATATTCATATAATTTGAAATTTGTTCTCCCTTTTCTAAAACAAAATTTTTCATGTAATTCTATAAATTGTTCACACGCTTAAAATTTTCTTAATTAAAAAATATGCATTCTCTTTTAAGAAGTGCATATGATTTAAAAATTGCTTATGTATTTCAAAAAGTGATGATGCATTTTAAATATACAATATACAATTTAAAAGTGCTTGGGCGTATGAGGGATGGTGTATGGACTAGGTGTAGGTTGTAGCAGGGAGGAAGGACGTCATGTCCAACTCGCCGAGATTAGTTTTAAAACTATTAGACATTCACTTATGATGGTTTAGTTCAGTGGAAAATGTGAATGGGTTAAGGATTCAGTGAGCGAATACGCAAGCTGCGTATCATTTCATTGATAGGTAGAGAGCAAAGAGCATACAGGGTTGCAGGTACAGCACTCGTACACCAAGGAGGGCAAGACTACACCCATGCAAGCATCGAGAGAGCGAGGATGCTCAGTCCCAAGTAACAAGAGACATCTAAGGTGGCTTAAATATAGAAAACGCCGCCAATCCTCTAGCTCTGGCCATAGCCCACGTGCGTGCCTCGTCGAGGATGGTCCAAGTGAGGCGATCAGAGGAAGGTGCAGCAGCATCGAAGATGATAGCATTGCGATGCTTCCAGATGCTCCAAGCCACCAGAATACCCAGGGAGGCAACACCTTTGCGCAGAGACGGAGGGGAGGTCGCCACAGCCGAACTCCACCATTCCATGAACCGGGACGTAGGGGTCGGGATGTCGACCGTGAGATCTGCATGCGGCAAGTGTGCTATGCCAGACAACGTGGGAGAAAGGGCATCCAGCGAGGAGGTGATCAATAGTCTCCAAGGTCTGGTCACAGAAGACACAGGTGGGGTTGTGGGAGAGCCCATGGCGCGCACGTCGCGCAGCAGTCCAGCAGCGATCTTGCACGGCCAACCAGATAAAGATCTTTGCGCACAAAGGCGCCCAAGTCTTCCACGTCAGGGTGGCATGGACCGAAGGAATGGATCCGTATAATAGAGCGGAGTAGCAAGAGCTCGTCGAAAACTGCCCATTGGAGGTCCAGCGCCAGCGAATGGAGTCTGGAGTGGAGGGAGGGAGCTCAATGTGTCGAACATGGCGCCAAAGCTCAATGTACTGGAGAGTCACAAGAGGCCCCAAAGCCCCTTGGATGTCTTGCACCCAAGCACGGTGCAGTAGGCCATCTGACATCGAACGGGACCTGCGTCTCCGCTTGGAGACCAAGGCGAAGACAGAAAGCGCGGACTCAGCGACGCATTGGCCCTGGATCCAATGGTCGGTCCAGAAGCGGCAGGAGTGCCCATCGCCGAGCACCCAGCTAGTTGAGGCGCGTAAGATGGCCCGGACCTCGGCGTCATGTTGCAGCTGGAGATGGCCCCAAGGGCGGGAAGGGTCTGTATATTGAAGCCAGAGCCACCGGACTCAAAGGGCGATGTCGACTCTCTGTAGGTCGCACACACCGAGGCCGCCAAGCTGTGTCGGCATGCACACCTTCCGCCAGGCCACGGGACAGTTGCCAGCAGCCACGTCCTTCCGCCCATGCCAAAGAAAGTCGCGGATCACCCGGTTGGCCCGACGAAGGGTGGTGGCATTAAGGGCAATGGCCGAGAGAATGTGGAGCGTCATGGCAGAGAGGACGTGCCGCACAAGGGCAAGCCTCTCCCCACGGGAAAGAAGGGAGGCCCGCCAGGTGGAGAGCCTCTTGTGTAGCCGATCGATGAGGGCATCAAGAACGGAGGAGTGGAGTCTCTGAATGGCGAGAGGCAGACCGAGGTAGGTGACCGGGAAGTGAGCCACCAGGTAGCCAAGGGCGGCACTGACCTCAGTGGCATGCGCGTCCGTGCAACAAATGGGGGCGATGGAGCACTTGCCAAAGTTGGTCTTGAGACCTGAGGCCAATCCAAAAATGCGCAGGATCTAGCGCACCGCCGAAAGGTCAGTGGGGTCGGGGTGACAAAAGACCACAACGTCGTCCGCATAAAGGGAGATGCTTGACGTCATGTGTCGAGGAGAGAGGCGCTGGAGGATGTTGCAGCGGATGGCATGTTGGATCAGGGAGTTGAGCACGTCAATGGTGATGGTGAAAAGCATAGGGGAAACCGGATCACCTTGCCGCAGGCCTTTAGCATGAGGAATCGGGGGGCCTGGGTGCCCGTTGATCAAGACCCGAGTACTGGACGTGGAAAGAAGGATGGAAATCCATTCTCTCCACGTGGCCCAAATCCAAGGTGGTGAATGACCTCAAGAAGAAAAGGCCAGGAGACCGAATCGAATGCATTGGCGATGTCGAGCTTGAGTAGAATCCTTGGCGCCTTGAGGCTGTGGAGGTGCCGGGCAGTTTGTTGGACAAGCAAGAAATTTTCGTGAATGCACCTGCCTAAAATGAAGGCGCTTTGGTTGGCCGACACGAGTTCTCCAAGCCTCGGCGCCAACTGTAGCGAGAGGACTTTAGCAAACAGCTTGGCAAGAAGGTGAATAAGGCTAATGGGGAGATAATCCGATAGGGACATAGCATCTTGTCTCTTGGGAATCAGGGTAATGAGAGCCTCGTTGAGGTGCTGGAAACTATGCCCATTCATGGAATAAAGCTTCCCGAACGCTTCACAGATGTCGCCTTTGAGGATCTCCCATGCGGAGCAAAGAAACTCCGAGGTGAATCCGTCCGGGCCAGGCGCCTTCCCTGCGGGCAACAACTTCACTGTGCGCCAAATTTCGTCCTCAGAGAACGGCAGCTCAAGGTCGAAGAGGTCAAAGGAGCGGTGGTCAAAGGCGGCAAAGTCGAGGGAGAACGGCCACGGGTCCGCGGAGCCAAGAGATCTGGAGAAGTGATCAAAAGAGGCTCTAGCCATCTCCGAATTGTCTGAAACAAGCTGGTCAGCAACACGAAGCTCGGTGATCAAGTTCTTCTGCCGTCGCTGGAAAGCATGGATGCGTCGGAAGGCGGTGTTCATCACACCTACTCGAAGCCAGGAGAACCTCGAGCGTTGCCGCGCAAGGGATCGCTCGAGCGAGGCCAAGCCAAGGTAAGTATGTTTCAGCTTGCGACGCAGCCATCTCTCGCCAGAGGAGAGGGGTCGAAAGTCCTGCGCCTCATCCAGGCGCGCAATGATCTCGCGGGAGAGCAGAAGTTGAAGAGAGATGCCGCCCATCGTCCTAGCTCCCCAGCTGCGCAGCTTGCGTGCAGTGACTTTAAGTCTGTCATAGATCCTGCGGAACGGGTCGGGGTCCGACTCAACAGAGTTCCAAGCCTGGGACACAACGTCGATGTAACCATCTAACTTGGGCCAGAAGCGCTCAAAGTGGAAGCGTCTGGCGGCCTCCAAGGTGGGCGCACAATCCAAGAGGAGCGGACTGTGGTCGGAAACTGTCGAAGAGGGGCAGCGAAGCATGCAGCCACGCAGGGAAGACTCCCAGGTGGGCGTGCACATAACCCGATCAATGCGCACCAAGGTGGGCTGGTCTTGCTCATTAGACCAAGTGTAATAGCAACCGTGGAGGTAGATATCTCGTAATTCCATGTCCGCAATGATACGTCAGAAGCGATGCATGATCCGGTGGTTGAGCCTACTATTGTTCTTATCCTCAGCGGATGTGATCATGTTAAAATCGCCGCCGACAAGCCATGGCCCCGCGCAAGTGTTGCGGAAGTGCTGCAGCTCGGTGAGAAAGGCCAGTTTCGCGTCGTCATTCTGGGGCCCATAGACGCCCGTAATCCACCAGTGTGGACCGCTAGAGGGGGATGAGACCAGGGCAGACACGTGATGGGTGCCAACATCGGGGTGGCAAAGCGAGATCTTCGTCCTACACCAAGCGAGAAGGATGCCACCACGGGTGCCAACCGCGGGGAGAAAGAAGAAGTCCTCATAGGAAGCACCGAGAGTCTCAAGGACAAGCGAGGACGAGACCGAATCAAGCCTAGTTTCTTGAAGATAGACGATACAAGGAGCAGCGGACGTGACCACGCTACGAACAGCACAACGTTTCGCCCTTGAATTGAGCCCGCGAACATTCCAGAAAATAAAGCTAAGGTTGTGATCCATGAGAAAGGTGGGGGGTAGCCGGGGGCGAGGGAAGGATCAACCCTCGACCGGGCAGGGGCCAAAGAGCTGCTGGCCACCAGGCTGTCGATGCGGTAGGCTCCACCCATAGAAATCCGCAAAGGCCTGGATCACATCATCCATGAGGGGTTGTTTGAACAGCGCCGAGTATCGTGCCAAGATGACATCATTGAGAGGCTCGTCGTCTTGAAGGAGACCTAGCCGCCGAAGAAGGACGCGCTTGGCCTTCATCTCCGAGTCCAGCCCCCGGTCAGCAAGGGCGATACGACTGTTGCGTAGAGGGGTGAAGTTGGGCAGCACCTCTTTGCGTCATCTTCGGGTCGCCGGGGTGGGCAGGAGAGGAGCCACAAGGGCCTGCATCGCATCTACAAAAGAGATCAGGCACGACGGTGCAGGATCACGGGCCGCCTGCATGGCCTGGCCAACCAGGGCCAACTGCGCGCCACCAGATGGCATGCATGAAACGGCGGGGGAGTGCACGATCAGGGCCAGGGCCACACGGTCGTCCTGGGGCGCCGTGCCAGTGGGGTCAGGGGAAACAGCCAAGGCGGTGGCTGGGTCCGGGGGAAGAGCTGAATCGCAAGGCGCCACCCGTGAGTGCGGGGCCACCTCGGGATCTATCCCAGACAGGCCATCCGCAAGGAGCTGGACAGTTGTCGAGACGTCATCGGGTGGAGGGCGTCTGGCCTCTGGAGAGGCGGCAGGGGGGACCAGGGTCTGCGAAGGGACCGCCCCGCATTCGTCTGACCCCACAGCAAATAGGACATGAACAGGAGATGCAGGATCCGAGGCCGGGTTTGTGTGGAAGGCACCAGAGTCCAAGCCCGAGGTCCTAGCACCCGGTGACCCAGTCAAACGGCTGGGAACCAATGGTTGGCCGTCAGTGGTGCGGTCCACAGAAACCGTAGCAGCAGCTTTATCCAGAGGCAGAGACGAGCTGTCGGGAGCAGGTGAGATGCGCTGACGTATAGGAAGGACAGGCAGGCCCCCACAGGCAGAGGGGTGTGACCCGAGCATGCCATGCCAACCCCGGAACGGTGGCGACGCACGCCTACGGCGTTGCCCACCGGACCCGCCACCGGCACGGCGGTGTTCAGACCTCCCAGCACCATTGCCACGACTGGGGAAGACGTGCTTCTAGGGCTAGGAGGGGGAAGGGCGGTGACCCAGGCACAGAACCATCATCCCCGTCCAGAGAACACGGAGGGGGAGGCGGTGGGATGGTAGGAAGCCGATAATCCTTAGTGCGGGCGACATGGATGGAGACAGGGAACCGCACCAAGCTGACAGCAAAACCAGAGACGCGATCGGGGTCATCGTCTGGCACAAGGGCACCAGGCTCAGGCAGCAACAGCTCGGAGTCTCGAGGAATGGCGTCGGGGTTAGCGGTCCAGGCGCTAAGACGGAACACCGACATGTCGCGACCATCGCGGGTCTCCGGAGCGAGGTGCTCGATCAAGCAGAATGGTGAGAGCAGGATCTCAACCGAGGATCAATGCCAGCCATGCTCAGGGATGCCCACAATCTCGATGTCAACATGAAAGACCACATGAACAGGCTCGCCGCCGGCGCTGCTGCTCCAGGGATGGAGCAGAAGATGGAACCGAGGCGAGCTGACACGAGCCGCCGCCACCCAGGCACGCGTCTCGCGGTCGGCAAACCGGATGAGGAATCCCTCCGGGTGACGGGGGTGGACAGGGAAGGCTGAAGCCGGCAAGTCGAATTGGCGGCGGAGGAGCGCGGTGACCTCGGCGCAGGACACCCCAGAACGGTTCCCCGCCACTGTGGCGACCAGAGCCTTGCGGAGCGTCATCTCCGCCGCTGCGATCTCGCCAGACCTGGGGAGGTAGCAGACGGCGCCGGATGGCCGCAGGGATGGGTGACCAGACAATGGGACGGCAGCGGACGAAGAAGCGGAGCGCGAGGCAGAAGAGCCAGGGAGCCCGGAGGGCACGGGCGAGGAACCAGGGATCCCGGAGGACGCAGACGAAGAGACAGGGAGGCCGGAGGACGCGGCCAAAGCAGATGGCTCAGAGACAAGCTGCAGCGGCCCGGAGCAGGAGGGGGAAGCCAGCCTGGAGGACGCGGGGTGGCAGGGTCCCTCAACGCTGGCAGAGGAGGAGCGGGGTGGCCGCGGGGAGGAGATGCGCGCCGCTTGGCGGCGGGGGCCGGTGCGCCATCGGGCAAGGCTGGGCGCGGTAGCGAGAAGTTCCGCCCGATGTGACCAAAAAACTGGCACCTTTTGCAGTGGACGTCCTTGCGACAGTCCACGCGAGGGTGGCCGGGATCCAACCAGCGAGGGCAGACGGCCTGGGCCGATGGAGCAGCAGGCGGGGGAGGGCGGCGATGGCAGACGGGGCCGCACCCGGCGCCGGGGGCGAGAAAAGCGCTGCCGGCCCGCGACGACCTGCCAGCCATCAGAGGGGTGGGGCTCAGCCGACGACATCATGGGGGCAACCCGGTGGATCTCGGACCGCGGGCCATGGCGTGCCACAGGCTGGGGGCGGGGACGGCAGGGGGAGCAGGGCTCCATCGCCGGGGCGGGGCACAGGCGTGGAGCCAGGGGCGAGCGATCGTTGCAGAGCATGATGGAGGCAAAGGTGTCCCGTCTTTCGATGAGATGGTGGCTATTGTTTTGGAGGAAGTCGACTTTGACGATCCGACTACAAACGTGCGAGGATGTCGCGCCTTAGCAATCGCTAAACTAACTCCGAGAGGTTATTGACCATGCAGGAGCTCGATCAACCTGACCCCAAAGGTCTGTTTCCTGTAGGCAAACGAAGAACAGGCAAGAAACTGAGATTGCAATCTGGATATTGTGAATATAAGATGAAAGCATTATTGATCAAGGTGGGGTTTTGTGACGCCTTTGTCTGGTCATTGAACACAAACGAAGTACGCGAAGTTGCAGCTATGGCGAACTTTAATCTAAACAAAACTCAAAGTCTAAATGATGCCCTAAGGGCTGTATATATGGAGGAGAGAGGGGGAATTTCGTGGCTCTTGGTGGAGGGGTCCGAAACCAACCCTAACTCTTGTTTCCCCACACATACGGACTCTAAAAACAGCCTATACTTAAGTACTTCGAAAATACATGGGCCTGGCCCAATAATAAGGTGATGCAGCACCTAGAATAGCATCTGGACGAAATTTATGGAGTGGCATCTTGTATATTTTTTCAAAGGCTTAATGCACTCATTATGGTGGCTTCAAAGTCCTGGAATCATCACTTGTAACTCCGTTCTTGTTCCCCTTGCGCATGCCATCATCTCCATGCTTTAACTTGCTCCAAGGTTATCTTTCTTGTCCAAGCCAGGCCCTTCATTTTAAGCAAAACAAATGTATCCAATTTAGGCAGCATCATATTCTTATGAACATTAGAATCATTACCAAGAAACGAAAGTACCTGATAATTCAATTGGCATGCGCGAGCTCTAGTAATTGGTCCAGTATGTATAACCGCAGGGGTTGTAGGTGTAACAATGGTATTGATGTCCTCATCATCCCCCCCCCCCTTCTTGAAATGAAGTCGTCCTCGACGAAAGCTCATCTTCCTCACCCAAATAAGGCTTCAAATTTGCAATGTTAAAAGTGGGACTAACCCCAAAATCTGCAGGCAGCTCAAGTTTATATGCATTATCATTTATTTTCTCTAACACCTTAAAAGGACCATCAGCACGTGGCATTAGCTTTGATTTTCGCAAATTAGGAAATCTATCCTTACGCAAATGTAACCAAACAAGATCTCCAGATGCAAACACAACATGTTTTCTACCCTTATCTCTAGCAAGTTTATATTTAGCAACATAGCCAAGAATAGATACTCGGTCGGTGCAAAAGGTGCACTTTCCAAGGTTACCAAACAAACGTGCATCACGTAGAGCAATAAAAACAGCATGTAAATGTTCCAAATGTTCCTCCAAAGATTTGCTATAAATCAATATGTCATCAAAGTAAACTACCACAAATCGTCCAATGAAAGCACGTAAAACTTCGTTCATTAACCTCATGAAAGTATTAGGTGCATTAGTTAACCCAAAAGGCATGACTAACCACTCATATAATCCAAACTTAGTTTTAAATGTTGTTTTCCATTCATCTCCCAATTTCATACGAATTTGATGGTATCCACTACGCAAATCAACTTTGGAGAATATTGTAGAGCCACTCAATTCATCAAGCATATCATCTAGCCTAGGAATAGGATGACGATAACAAATAGTAATATTATTAATGCCTCTACAATCAACGCACATACGCGATGTACCATCCTTTTTCGGCACTAAAATGATAGGAACAGCACAAGGACTAAGGGATTCGCGTATATAACCTTTGTCGAGCAGCTCATGTACTTGGCGCATAATCTTCTTCGTCTCCTCTGGATTGGTACGGTATGGCGCATGGTTGGGTAATGATGCACCGGGAATTAAGTCAATTTGATGCTCAATCCCTCGAATAGGTGGTAATCCCGGTGGCACGTCTTGTGGAAAGACGTCAGCGAACTCCCGCAAAATGTTAGTCACAGCAGGAGGCAAAGAGGATGGCATGTCCTCGAATGAAAATAATGCCTCTTTGCACACAATAGCATAGCAAACAGATTTGCTAACATCTAGATCATCAATATCAGATTTGGTAGCAAGTAAACATGCACTTTTCAGTTTAATTTCAGAAGCAACACTAGATGGTTTATTATTAGGCTTCATTTGTTGCTCAAATTCTTCTGCCACAATCTGATTTTCACTCTTATTTTGCTCCTGTTTGATTTATTGGCTCTATTAATATCATCTTTCAAAATGAAATCAGGAGTCATAGGAAGCAAAGTAATATTTTTATCCTTATGAACAAGACTATATTGATTGTTTCTACCATGGTGTACAGAGTTTTTATCAAATTGCCATGGTCTACCAAGTAATAAGGAACATGCTTGCATGGGTACCACATCACAATCAACATAATCAGCATATGTAGAGATACTAAAATGCACATGAATAGTACGTGTTACCTTAACCTTGCCGTTGTTGTTGAACCATTGGATGTAGTAAGGATGTGGATGTGGTCTTCTGGTGAGAGATAGCTTCTCCACCATCTTCATGCTAGCCAAGTTGTTGCAGCTCCCTCCATCTATGATGATGCGGATAGAACGCTCCTTCACAACCCCCTTTGTATGGAACAAATTATGCCTCTGATTTTTCTCAGCTTGTGTAACCTGCACACTCAAAACACGTTGAGCAACTAAACATTCATACCTATCAGCATCTTCAGCAGCCATGTATTGCGTCTCATGATCAGAATCATCTCCACCGTGTTCTTCATGTGTAATAAGAGCCAAGTCTCCTCATCATAGTCACTAGCGGACTCATACCCACCATCCTCGGTAGCAATCATCACATGCTGAGATTTGCATTCTCTCGCAAAATCTGATCTCCCCTTACAACGACGACAAATAATATCACTTGTGTGCCCTATTGATGCAATGGAAGAAGAAGAGCTCTGCGCAGGCCCGGCAGGTGTGCTCTTGGCAGATAGTGGTGGTTGTGTCTGCTTTCTTATATCACGGCTGGAGGTGGCACCTGATGGAGGTGCTGGGGTAGTGGAAGTAGAGGATACACATGGTGTCCATGATGAAGATCGACCTGCAGAAAAGTTAGTTCGCGCCAATGCCTGTCGATCCTGCACTTCACGTTCAGCTTTACAAGCAAGATGGAATAAACGAGTGATATTAGTATACTCCTTATACTCTAGAATGGTCTGAATCTCTCTATTTAATCCACCCATAAAACATGCAAGCACAGCTTCATTCTCCTCAACAATACCACATCTAATCATGCCAGTTTGTAATTCCTGATAATATTCTTCTACAAAAAAATTCCTTGTCTTAAACGCTGCAATTTTTGAAGTAATTCACATTGATAATATGGTGGAACCCAACGAGTATGCATAGCAGTTTTCAAAGCAGCCCAAGTAGTTGGAATAGGATATAATCTACAATGTTCAGACCACCAAACACATGCAAAGCTGGTGAAATCACAAACAGCAGTAGGAACACGTCTTTCCTTAGGATATTGTAAACATGTAAATCGTTGTTCAGTTTCTAACTCCCAAGTAAGATATATATCAGGAACATATCTACCCTCAAATGGTGAAATATTCAATTTTAGTTTAGGAAGATGGTCATGTACCTCAGGTGGTGGTGCAGCCCTACCGTTGTGATGATATGCATGAGGACGACCTGGTGGTGGTGGTGCTGGTGGTTGCACGTAGTTCTGATTTTGGTCAACCTCATCCTCATAATGGTCCTCCACCTCTGCAGTAGCAGCAGGAGCGGCAGAAGCGTCAACAACGGCACTAGAATTTTGCCCAGGGTCAATGGGAATGTGCTGTGCTCGTCCCACTTGATTTGGGAAGCGACATTGTTGTTGTTGTAGAGGTGCGTTAGGGGCAGCCGGTGGTGGTGATGGAAGACACGCGAGCAATTCATTAAACTTATTATCGAGCTTTGTTTCGAATGTCTTCTCCATGCCATCTATCTTCTCCATGGCCTCTTCAAATCTGTATAGCACATCTTGCACCTGTCCACTCATCATTTGCTGAAATTTATCATGTAACTCCTTATTCATCATGTTCTCCCAGTCAGTCTCGTCGGCTTGTGATCCTGCCATGGTTAGCAGCAATAGAAACACACAAGACTATGATCCTACAGACTACTAACAAGAGGTGGTGGTGCACAAATCCGTCAAGCAAATCTCAAGTTCTTACCAGTTCTTACCCAGCAGCAGGCGATGATCGGCCACCATCGTAGTCAAAACTCTCAAAGCTTGGATAGAGCGATTAACAGGGAGAGTCAAATGCATGACGTAGATGTATGTGGAGCTGGGAAGGCTTCTAATATGGTAGCAAAAAGGGTCAGCAATAATCAATTCAGAGATGCAAAGTTGAATAAATGCTCAACGACGGTACTGTGTTGGTCCTAGGCTAGACCGTGCTAGAGACTCGAGCCTGGAACACTAACAAAATCACGGCGCTGCACGTAAACTAGGGAGGAGCACGCTCTGAATTTTTTTCTTTTTTTCACTTTTTATTCCTCTTTTTTTTTGCTCCGCAACAAAAAAAATTCGAAAAAGTCTACAAATGGTCTAAAAACTTCCTAGCCAGAATTTTCTAGACTTAGTTTTTTTTTGAGTTTGGAACTATTTTTCTTCTGTGGATGGCTCGAAAGTTGGGGAGTCCTACTCTGTCATGACTCGGAGTATCGCGTGATCCGGAACTCCAAAGCAACAAATACTGGACTCTGACTAGGACTGGTGACGGAGATGAATCTGGTGGAAACTCGGACTGGTGGCGGATATATGTAGGACGGTGGAACTCGGACTGGTGGCGAATCGGTGATGGACGTGGACTCGGATTATCGTTATGGCGGTGGATATGCGGAATATGGCAGCGGTGATGACGATGGCGGTATATGGCAGCGGTGATGACGATGGTGGTATATGGCAGCGGTGATGATGATGATGCGGCTGCGGCGTGAATACTTGTGAACAGAACTCGAAACTCTAAAGGACTAGACACTAAGACCAGCAACCAGACACGACGATGCAACCGCAAATTCAACATAGCAAATATAGAAAATATTATGCAAAGGCTTAGATTGGTTCGGATAGGATGAACTAACCATAATTTTTTTTTGCTTTTTCGTGGATTATAGGTATGAAGAACAGACTCGATCTAAACTACAAAAAACTGTAAAATCTCACCGAGCAACCTAGAAATCTGATACCACTTGATAGAGGCAAAGGTGTCCCGTCTTTCAATGAGATGGTGGCTATCATTTTGGAGGAAGTCGACTTTGATGATCCGACTACGAACGTGCGAGGACGTCGCGCCTTAGCAATCGCTAAACCAACTCCGAGAGGTTATTGACCACGCCGGAGCACGATCAACCTGACCCCAAAGGTCTGTTTCCTGCAGGCAAACAAAGAACGAGCAAGAAACTGAGATTGCAATCTAGATATTGTTAATATAATATGAAAACTTTATTGATCAAGGTGGGGTTCTTTGACGCCTTTGTCTGGTCGTTGAACACAAACAAAGTACGCGAAGTTGCAGCTATGGCGAACTTTAATCTAAACAAAACCCAAAGTCTAAACGATGCCCTAAGGGCTGTATATATGGAGGAGAGAGGGGGAATTTCGTGTCCCTTGGTGGAGGGGTCCGAAACCAACCCTAACTCTTGTTTCCCCAGACATACGGACTCTAAAAACAGCCTATACTTAAGTACTTCGAAAATACATGGGCCTGGCCCAATAATAAGGTGACGCAGCACCTAGAATAGCCTCTGGACGAAATTTATGGAGTGGCATCTTGTATATTTTGTCCAAGGCTTCATGCACTCATTATGGTGGCTTCAAAGTCCTGGAATCATCACTTGTAACTCCGGTTTTGTTCCCCTTGCGCATGCCATCATCTCCATGCTTGAACTTGCTCCAAGGTTCATCTTTCTTGTCCAAGCCAGGCCCTTCATTTGTAAGCAAAACAAATGTATCCAATTTAGGCAGCATCATATTCTTATGAACATTAGAGTCATTACCAAGAAACGAAAGTACCTGATAATTCAATTGGCGTGCGCGAGCTCTAGTAATTGGTCCAGTATGTATAACAGCAGGGGTTGTAGGTGTAACAATGGTATTGATGTCCTCATCATCCCCCCCCCCTTCTTGAAATGAAGTCGTCCTCGACGAAAGCTCATCTTCCTCACCCAAATAAGGCTTCAAATCTGCAATGTTAAAAGTGGGACTAACCCCAAAATCTGCAGGCAACTCAAGTTTATATCCATTATCATTTATTTTCTCTAACACCTTAAAAGGACCATCAGCACATGGCATTAGCTTTGATTTTCGCAAATTAGGAAATCTATCCTTACGCAAATGTAACCAAACAAGATCTCCAGGTGCAAACACAACATGTTTTCTACCCTTATCTCCAGCAAGTTTATATTTAGCACTCATACGCTCAATGTTTTCCTTAGTTAACTCATGCATTTTTAAAATCAATTCAACATGTTCTTTAGCATCAAAATTAACCTTCTCCGAAGATGGAAGAGGCAACAAATCAATAGGTGCACGAGGTAGGAAACCATACACAATTTAAAAAGGGCACATCTTAGTAGTAGAATGCAATGAACGATTATAAGCAAATTCAATATGAGGCAAGCATTCTTCCCACATTTTCTTATTATTCTTCAAAACAGCCCTAAGCATAGTAGACAATGTTCTATTGACTACTACGGTTTGTCCATCAGTTTGGGGTGACAAGTAGTACTAAAAAGCAGTTTAGTCCCCAACTTAGCACATAAAGATCTCCAAAAGTGGCTAAGAAATTTAGTATCACGATATGAAACAATAGTATTTGGCACACCATGCAAGCGAATAATTTCACGAAAGAACAAATCAGCAACATTAACAGCATCATCGCTTTTATGACATGGTATAAAGTGTGCCATTTTCGAGAACCTATCCACGACAACAAATATGCTATCCCTCCCCTTCTTTGTTCGAGATAAACCTAAAACAAAGTCCATAGATATATCCTCCCAAGGAACACTAGGTATAGGCAAAGGCATATATAAACCATGAGGATTGAGTCGTGACTTAGCTTTTTGACATGTAGTGCAGCGAGCAACAAAACGCTCAACATCCCGTCTCATCTTTGGCCAAAAGAAATGTGTAGCAATTATACCCTCCATCTTCTTGACGCCAAAGTGTCCCATTAATCCTCCTCCATGCGCCTCCTGCAACAACAAAAGACAAACGGAGCTAGCTGGAATGCATAGCTTGTTAGCACGAAACACAAATCCATCGTTAAGAACGAACTTGTTCCAAGTTCTCCCTTCCTTAAAATTCAGCAATACATCTTTAAATGCGGCATCATGAACATATTGATCTTTGATTGTCTCCAAACCAAATATTTTAAAGTCAAGTTGTGAAATCATAGTATAACGATGAGATAATGCATTAGCAATAACATTTTCTTTGCCATTCTTGTGTTTAATGACATAAGGGAAAGTATCAATGAATTCAACCCATTTAGCATGTCTACGGTTCAGTTTTGCTTGACTTTTAATGTGTTTCAAAGATTCATGATCAGAATGTATAACAAATTCCTTGGGCCATAAATAATGTTGCCATGTTTCTAAGGTCCGAACAAGAGCATATAATTCTTTATCATAAGTTGAATAGTTCAGACTAGGCCCACTCAATTTTTCAGAAAAGTATGCAACAGGTTTGCCATCTTGTAATAACACACCTCCTAATCCAATTCCACTAGCATCACATTCAAGCTCAAAAGTCTTATTAAAATCAGGAAGTTGGAGTAAAGGAGCATGTGTCAACTTATCTTTCAATACCGTGAAGGCTTCTTCCTGCGCGGTACCCCAAACAAAAGGCACATCCTTCTTTGTAAGCTCGTTGAGAGGTGCAGCAATGGTGCTGAAATCTCTCACAAAACGCCTATAGGAACCAGCGAGGCCAAGGAAACTCCTTGTAAGTGCATCTAGTGCCACCCCTAGTTGGTTTTGGAGTATTGACGACAAACCTAGTTGAGGGACTAATGTGTTTGTGAGAATTGCAGGATAACACAGGTAGAAGTCCCTCATTGATTCGGTTTTCCTACCAGAGATGACCCCTAAAAGTGTATGAAGACATTGAAGTCAAAGGTGGTATATGAAGATATTCACATTGAAGACTATGACAAGAGAAGACACCACATGAAGCCTATGGAGCTCGAAGACTTAGATCTTTCGTAGTTCTTTTTCTTCTGTGTTGAGTCATAGGAACCACCGTACTGTTAAGTGGGGTCCAAGAGAACCAGTCAGAATGACTGAAGTGATGCTTAAACAAAACATATGTCTTCGAGTGAAGACTATGAGAGCGAATCTTGTCCAGAGTCAGACAAGTCAGCTTTGCTTGTAGCCCAAGTAAAGTTGTCGTGTGAGTTTGAAATCTGACCGTTGGAACACGTGTCAGTTCCTTAGTGACCCAGGGTCATTTCGGACAAATCAGGTCGGGTTGCCAAGTGGCTATAAATAGCCCACCCCCTACAACCATAAACGGTTGGCTGCTCAGATTCAGAGTACGGCTTTTGTCGTTTGAGAGCAACCCACCTCGAAGCCTTTGAGAGAGAATTCCTTGCGAGGATAAAGCCCTAACCACCCAGAGCCAAAGAGAATTAGGCATCACTTAAGTCTTCTTGTCTGTGTGATCTGAAGACTTATTACACTTGAGGACTGTGCATCCTCCAGCCGGTTAGGTGTCGCGTTCTGAGCATCCAAGAGACATTGTGGATTGCCGGTGAATGAAGTCTGTGAAGGTTTGGGAGTCTACCTTGAAGACTTACCAGAGTGATTGGGCGAGGTCTGTGTGACCTTAGCTCAAGGGGAATACGGTGAGGACTGGGTGTCCTGAGCTGTGTGTTCAGGACTGGGTGTCTGGGACTGTGTGTCCTAAGGTTTAAATACCTAGCCGCCCTAACCAGACGTACAGTTGTCACAGAAACTGGAACTGGTCCAACAAATCATTGTCTTCAGCGAGTCACTGGTTTCATCTTCCCTTCCCCTTACTTACTGTTACTCCTTGTGTAGTCATTGTATGTTCGCACTATCTTTTGTCTTCACTGAGTGACTGCGTGTTCTGTGTGGCTTCACAATATCTTCCTACCTGATCCATACTACATTGCTGCTATTAGTCATTGTGCTTTCACTCTATTGAATACTTGACTATGGCTTGCCTAGTGTAGTCTACCTTCCGCTGCAGGGTAATAGGTTTATTTCTATCGTTTGTCTTCATAACTTCCACGTTTTGAAGACTTTCATAAAAATCGCCTATTCACCCCCCCCCCCCTCTAGTCGATATAACGCACTTTCCATTGGTATCAGAGCAAGGTGCTCCCTTGTTCTGTGTGATTCAGTTTAACCACCTGGAGTTTTAGCTATGTCGACTGCAGGGATAATTAAAGTCTCCGCTGCGTGCCCCGTCTTTGATGGAACTGAATATCCCTACTGGAAGAATAAGATGCGCATGCATCTTGAAGCCATTGACGTCGACCTATGGTATGTCGTCAAGAACGGCGTTCCCAAGGCTGGAGAAGGTGTCACTGCTGCTGATGTCAAGAAGTTCGTTCAACTGGACTCTACTGACAAGAATATCATCTGTGGTCATCTGACCAAAGGACAGTATGGCCGTGTGAGTGCTTTGGAAACATCTAAGCTGGTCTGGGACTGGCTCTCCAAGGTCAATGAAGGCGTCTCAACCCAGAGAGATCAGAGAATCAGTGTCCTTCGCAACCTCTTCAACCGCTTCAAGCAAAATGACAATGAGAATGTCCAGCTCACATTTGACCGACTCACTGACATCACAAATGAGCTTCAAGCCCTCGGCACTACTGAGATCAGCAAACATGAAGTCGTCAAGACACTACTAAGATCACTTGATAGTTCGTTTGACACCCTAGCCCTAATGATTCAAGAACGTCCTGATTTCAAGACACTCGAGCTGTCTGACATACTTGGGAGGCTCAACACACATGAGTTTCAGCTTTCTGAGAAAAGAGATATCTACGGTCCAAACTATGGGAGAACTCGTGCCTTGAAGGCAAAAGTTGTCTCCTCATCTGAAGAAGAATCTGACAGCAGTTCGGATGATCCTAAAGACATTGGAAGGGAACTTGCTATGCTTGTGAAGAAGTTCCAAAAATTCACCAAGAAGAAAGGTTTCAGAAAGTCTTCCCGATCAAGCTCAAGGAATGATGAAGCTTCTGCTCACGACTACAAGAAGAAAACATGTCACAAGTGCAAGAAACCTGGCCACTTCATCTCTAAGTGTCCACAGTGGGACAATGATAACAAAAAGAAGAAGAAGAGCAAGGAATATGACTCTGACGACAAGAAGAAGAAGAAATACTCAAAGTCTTCTTCCAAGTCTTCCTCAAAGTCTTCATCACACAAGAAGAGCTCATCTGGCAAGGCATGTGCGTTTGTTGGCAAGGAAATGGATTCATAGGAGGAGTCCGCTTCTGAGGAGGCGGAGGTGGAGTCTGAGGAGGAGTCCGATTCAGGCGTCGCAAGTCTGGCTACTGCATACGTTGCCAAGTCCATCTTCAACACTGAAGACAATGACTTCATCACCGACACCGATGCAAATGACAAGGACTACTCCGCTTCTACCTACTACTTCATGGCACGCGGTGCCAAGGTAAACACACGCACTACTCACTATCAAACATCTAGTGACAATGACTCTGATTGTGGTTCAAAACCCAGCTACAAAACACTTGCTAAAATTTCAACTGAACAACAGAAAGCTATGGAACATATTCAAAAACTGTTAGACAAAAGCGATGATCTGTTAGGTGCTGAAATGACTCGATTTGAATCCTTAATTGAAGACATAAAAAATCTTCACGTTAAGTATCAGGAACTTGAAAGTCGTCATGAAACTCTCTCAACAACTCATGAAAAGCTTTCCTATGATTATCTTCAAAGGAAGCAAGATCTTGAGAAATTGAGAGCGGCTCATGAAGATCTTCAAAAGGAAAACGAGTCACTTCGCGCCAAATAGATCAGTTCCGCTCAGGAAGGATTTGAACCACCATGTCTTAAATGCATTGAGCGTGATAATGCTACTTTTGTTGCTGAATATTCTACTGCTGCTGCTGTTGCAATATCTTCAACTGTTGATGTGGTAACTAACCCCTCTGCTGAGGATACCACTTCTATTGCTGATGAGAATGCTAGGTTGAAGACATTGCTTGAAACAGGGATGTACAAAAGTCTTAAAGGGCATCAGACACTATGTGATGTCCTCAAAAAGCTGATTCTGAACCGAAACCCGAGGAAAGAGGGTGTTGGGTTCGTAAGGAAAATGAATGCTGATGGCTCATACTGGAAACCTGAGCAGTACCCCAAAACCACGTGGGTGGCTGCAAAGGAACCTTCAGCAGATCCATCCAATCTATTTGGCTTCACTTGTGCTAACCCCATTATCATTGATGAATCCCTTGATGCAAACTATAAACTGTTTAAGAATCAGAATGGTGAAGTGTTTGCCAGGTACATTGGTACTAACTGCAGGAATGGACCGCCTATGAAGAAGATCTGGGTTCCGAAAAGGTGTCTGGAGAATCTTGCTGTGAATGTCATCCTCACACCTCACGTGAAGAAGACAAACCTCAGACCAAAGGCTTCATACGGTCCAAAGGCTTCATACAGATAGAGGACTCACCTGAGTCGCACTAACGCGAATGTTTTGCAGGGAAACCATACTCAGGCATATGAATATGAGAGTGGTTCATCAAACCGCCATGTTCATAAGACCAAGAACTATTCTGCTTATTCTTATGAGTACTATTGTCCGCCTGCAAGACTGTTTGCTAGGGCTCCAAAGCCAAAGTTCTCAGATGCTACACTTAGACTTATTGCTTCTAAGCCACCCTTGAAGATGTGGGTGGCTAAGAAAGCTTAACTCTCTTTTGCAGGGAAAGGTCTCCAGCAGAAAACCAAAATCGTCTGACGCTATTACTGGGGACCTTAAACATCTTGTAGGGTGCAAGATCAAATGCCCGAATGGTCTTACTATGTACTTCGTTCCTGAATCGCTTGCCACTCTCCCTATTAGTCCTAATTTGGATCTAAGCTTTCATAACCCACTGGTTCGTCAAATGTTTTTGCTTCACAATGCTCTTCGTGAAGCCTATCCCCCTAACTGCACTATAGGGTACGACACCAGCGTCTTCAGAATGGATTATTGATAGTGGGTGTACAAATCACATGACTGGCAAAAGAAGCCTTCTTATGGACTCAACCTTACGTCCATTCGACAAGAGCCACATCACATTTGCTGACACTGGTAAAAGTAAGGTATTGGGTCTAGGTAGAGTTGCAATCTCAAGGGATCAACACATGGATAAAGTCATGCTTGTTGAATCCCTTGGCTTCAACTTAATGTCTGTCTCAATGCTTTGCGATTTAAACATGATCGTAATATTTGGAAAATATCGTTGCCTTGTTCTAATGGAATCTGACAAGTCTCTAGTATTTGAAGGGTATCGAGAAGATGATTTGTACGTGGTAGATTTCTCAACAGGACCACAGCTTGCCGTATGTCTTCTAGCAAAAGCTTCAGAATGCTGGCTCTGGCATCGGAGGCTTGGGCATGCTGGCATGAGGAACCTCCACACCCTGGCAAAGAAGAAGCATGTCATAGGCATCAAGGGCGTCAAGTTCAAGAAAGATCACTTATGCGGTGCCTGTGAGGCAGGAAAGATGACGAGGGCCAAACATCCCTCGAAGACAATCATGACCACTACTCGACCCTTCGAACTGCTTCACATGGATATTTTCGGTCCCACTCATTACTCAACTCTTACTACTACTGCTTGTCTCTATGGCTTTGTCATTGTTGATGATTATTCTAGATATACTTGGGTGCACATAATCCTTTACAAGACTGAAGTGTAGGATGTCTTCAGACGCTTCGCCACTCGAGCAATGAACAACTATGGCGCCAAGATAAAGCATATCAGAAGTGACAATGGCACTGAATTCAAGAACACTGGCCTTGATACATATCTTGATACCTTGGGCATCACACATGAATTCTCAGCCCCGTACACGCCACAGCAGAATGGGGTCATCGAACGCAAGAATAGAACACTCATTGAGATGGCCAGAACGAGCTAGATGAATAAAAGACTCCAAGAAAATTCTGGCCTGAAGCCATTGATACTGCATGCCATACAATCAATCGTGTTTATCTTCACAAGCTTGTGAACAAGACATCTTATGAGCTCCTTACTGGCAAGAAGCCAGATGTCAGTTACTTCAGAGTATTTGGCGCCAGGTGCTGGATCAAGGACCCACATCACACCTCAAAGTTTGCACCAAAAGCACATGAAGGTTTTATGCTTGGATATGGAAAGGATTCACACTCCTACAGAGTCTTCAATCTCTTTCATTACAAAGTAGTTGAAACAGTGGATGTGCGGTTCGATGAGACCAACGGTTCACAAAGAGAGCAATAGCCAAATGTGCTAGATGAAGTGCCATCCAGTGAATCAATCAAGCTAATGGGAACTGGAGAAATTATACCTTCTGAAGCTCATCCTGAAGAAGAACTTATCATCTCAGCACCTGATCAACATGAAGACAATGCTCAGCCTGAAGACATTCCTTCTAACAACAACAATGATCAGCAAGAGCAAAATCTTCGCCTTGTACATCCTCGCGTTGCCAATGAAGTGTAGATTGAGAATAATTGATAGCATCAATGCACCCGGTCCACTCACTCGTTCAAGGGCAACTCAGCTAGCAAATTTCTGTGGGCACTTCGCATTCGTCTCAATAACAGAACCCAAGAAAGTTCAAGAAGCCTTCATGGAACCTGAATGGATTCAAGCTATGCAAGACGAGCTTCAACAATTTGAGCTGAATAATGTATGGGAACTGGTCAAGTGTCCCGATCCTCGGAAGCACAACATAATAGGCACCAAATGGATATACCGCAACAAGCAAGATGAGCATGGTCAAGTTGTCAGAAACAAAGCTCGTCTCGTTGCTCAAGGATATACTCAAGTGGAAGGCATTGACTTCGATGAAACATTTGCTCCTGTGGCTAGACTTGAAGCCATACGCATACTGCTGGCCTATGCAAATCATCACAACATACTTCTTTATCAAATGGATGTGAAGAGCGCCTTCCTTAATGGAAAGATTGAATAAGAAGTGTATGTTGCACAACCTCCTGCCTTTGAAGATCCAAAACATCTTGACATGGTATACAAGCTCAACAAGGCACTGTATGGCCTCAAACAAGCCCCTCGGGCCTGGTATGACACACTCAAATACTTCCTGAAGAGCAAAGGCTTCATACCTGGTTCTCTCGACCCCACTCTCTTCACGAAGACATATGATGGTGAACTGTTTGTGTGCCAAATATATGTGGATGACATTATCTTCGGCTGCACCAATCAGAAGTACAGTGAAGAGTTTGGATATATGATGCAAGAGCAATATCAAATGTCTATGATGGGAGAGCTGAAGTTCTTTCTCGGTCTTCAAATACGGCAGCAACGCAACGGCATCTTCATATCTCAAGAGAAGTATCTCAAAGATTGCCTGAAGAAGTTCGGTATGCAAGACTGCAAAGGCTTCACGACGCCAATGCCAGCCAAGCATCATCTGGGTCCTGACGAAAATGCTAAAGAGTTCGATCAAAAGGTATACCGCTCCATGATTGGTTCTTTACTTTATCTATGTGCATCTAGGCCAGATATTATGCTTAGTGTTTGCATGTGTGCTCGATTTCAAGAGGCACCAAAGGAGTCGCATCACTTAGCTGTGAAGCGAATTCTTCGATATTTGGCTCACATCCCAACTCTAGGATTATGGTATCCAAAGGGCTCAGAGTTTGATCTAGTTGGATTCTCGGATGCTGATTATGCTGGTGACAAAGTTGATCGCAAGTCTACATCAGGCACATGTCACTTTCTGGGACAATCACTTGTATGTTGGTCTTCAAAGAAGCAGAACTGTGTATCTCTCTCCACTGCTGAATCTGAATACATTGCTGTTGGATCTTGCTGCGCTCAGCTTCTGTGGATGAAGCAAACGCTCAAAGACTATGGCATTCATCTGAAGCAAGTGCCACTCTACTGCGACAACGAAAGCGCCAACAACCCAGTTCAGCACTCGAAGACAAAGCACATTGAAATTCGTCATCACTTTCTCAGAGATCATGTTGTGAAGGAAGATGTTGATATCATACACGTCAACACTGAAGAGCAATTGGCAGATATCTTCACCAAGCCTTTTGATGAGAAGAGATTTTGCAAGTTACGGTGTGAGCTAAATATCCTGGAATCCTCAAATGTCCTGTGATCAGGCACACATCCTAACCCTTATGCATATTGATGACTTAGATGTGCAACACATGAAGTAAAGTATATCTTCAATCAATGAAGACATACATTCTAAGTGTGAATACATTAATGTGGAATTTGACTTCGGAGCGCCACAATAATTGTGCGCCGTGTCAGGGTCTAATACTTCCTATACGGTGGGTAACGCCACCACCAAATGTTCTATTTTGAAGTGTTTCACTCATGGCGTTACCTTGCTATGTCTTCACATTTGGTTTGGCTTCAATCTCAACATGTCTTCATGATTATCTTCACTATGTTGATTATACATATATATACTAGTGTTCTGTCCTCTACAGCATTCACTTATAGCTATGTCTTCTTTTTGAATCTTTTGAACTAAGTGAATGTGATCGGACCCTAACCTCTCTATGCTTTCTATCTCAAACTCTATCATCTCCAAATCATATGCATTCTATTGAAACTGTCTAATGTCTTCTCTGCGTCCTTGTCAGTAGAAGATACAGAGACAAACATTAAGTCTGTTTTCAATGCTCATTCCTTCACCTGAAACCCGGAGAAGTGGGAACGACCACCCGACAATCCAGGCGTGCGTGGGACGTGGAACAACCCCCGATATGCTACATGACGGCCACGTACCCCTCAGATGCGAATCGCCAGGGGCACCTGTGTAATAATACAGTGCCGCCCTGTACCTATAAATACACGCCTCACCACAGTCATTATCTCTTCTTCCACTCTCGCACGAACCCTAGCGCCACGCTAGCCCTCGACGACGCCGGCGACGAAGCACTTCGCTGCCGCAACCTCTCCGACGTCGTCTTCACGCCGACCGCGGACATCATCCTCTCCGCCGTCGCTGTAGGTGTCCTCCGTCGCCAAGTTAGGGCATGGAAGATCGAACTGCTCGGCCTCATCTTCCACTCCATCTAGCAGTTCTTAGTGTGGTAAATAAAACTTCCTTTTTACGGCACCGTTGATCCTATGGCCTTGTCACTTTCTACCACAAGCAGTTTCTATTCACACAAGTTAGATCTCTCTCATACTGCATCTCATAACATGCCTAGTATATTCACTTATGCTTCACAAAGTAGTTAGATTCCTCACTTGTACTGATCTCTGGATTCGTACAAATCTGGAACCAACTCCTTATCTATGAGTGAATGTCTTCGCACGATGAGGTCAATGTCTTCTAAACTGTTTTATATTCAAAATCTTCTGAGAATGCATATGACCTCTTCCCCTTCCCTCGCACCTTAATGCTGTCACAGGTACATGTCCGTGGGAGAATCCCTTGGTTCTCATAGTCTGCATTCATTTGCAGAATTCTTACAGCATCATATAAATTCTCCCGAAGCAAGATCCTGTTTGTCCAGCAAGCGAAAATCTTTGAAGCCTTTGGACGTGTTGAAGCCTTTCAGTTTAAAGTTCATGGCTTCAGAGAAATCAGCAAGGAAGGGTGGCAGAAAGCGTCATGGAGAAACATCTAGAGATCTGCCAGATGACCCCTCAGAACTGTACAAGACAGATCCTAAAGAGGATTACAATCAGCGCAAGACCCGAATCCAATGGATTCGAAGATATTGGGCAGAACAATGGTTCAAATACCGATTTGTAACCCAGGAATATGCTGAGAAAAATGCCATCAAGAGACCGTGGGGAGATATCCTATACAAGAATCTTTAACCCAGGTCCAGAGATGAAGCCATTGAACAAGGCTTCTATCCCTGCATGGTCCGTGGGCCACAACCTGTTGATGCACACCCATCATCACTACTATGGTGTCGTGACGACATTATGTTCAAGCGCAACTTCCAGTTTGCCCAGAACTCAGCGAAGCAAAACAAGAAGACATTGGGACTAGACTTCAACCCTGGTCCCTCAGCTCCAAGGGCTGATGGCACACGAGATGCAGAACCCAATGTCATCGATCCTTTCTACAACCTTGAAGGCCTCATCACCCATATCTTGGTTCAAGGGACTGCAGTGAATGAGCCTGCAGCTGACGCTGAATTAGATGAAGCGCCTGCAGTGCCGAAGCCAAAGAAGTTGAAGAAGCCTAAAGCTTCAAAGCCTGCCCCTTCACCAAAAATCTCACGGGCGAAGCCACTGGCAATTGCACCTCCTGAAGACAGTGTGCAGTCCGAAGATTTATCACGCATCTCCCAGCCCCAGAAGGTCAAGATGCCTCTGCCACACACCGGCCAAGAGCTTACAGCTGCTGCCATTCTGCGCAATGATGCCATTGATCTGTCAAGTGATGAAGATGTTGCGGATGACGCTCTTGAGCAACTCATCAAGAGCAAAGAAGAAGCAGAAATCTTCAATGATCTGCCTCTCTTTGATGTGACAATCATCCACAACTTCATTGATGAGTGGTTTGACACGCCAAACATCAGCTTCGAAGATCTGCAGCTACCCATTGGCCTCAGTGTCGCCTTCCATGGCGCCATTGCTTCAGAACTAGCTATCACCCAGCGCATTGTTGAACTGAAGCAAAAGATTGACTATGAAAAGGCTTAGTTCAAGAAGCATATGTCCAAGCTCAGCGTGCAAGAGGTGAAGAACTTCAAGATTATGCTGCACGAGCTCAAGGAAGCCTTTCTAAAGAAACGTGCAGAAGCTCAGGGTTCGCGTGAGCTCATGAAGGTTCTGGCTGATAGATGTGTGCAAGCCTACAATGAGGCTGAGAAGCGCAAGGCCCTTGGGCGTCCTGGCATCGACCCCAGGATGGCCGCAAAGAAGATGAAGAAGCCCGCTACGGCTGAACCTGACGCACCTAGGCAGGAAGCAGATCCCATTGTCTTCCCAACTAGAATGACTGGCTCGAAGCCAAAAAGCCGGTCAACCGCTTCAGAGCTCAAGAAGACGAGGACTGCTGAGGCTGAAGCCAGGAAGAGGAAACATCCTGAAGCCTCTCCTATTGCCCCCTCCAAGAAGAAGAGGAAGACCAAGAAAGATCGGGCTGCTCCCACAGAGCCTTTGATAGTTGAACCCATTACTATGGTTCGTCCTGACGCTGAATGCCAACTGACAATCCATGAGCCTGCTTTCACAGAGGCTCATGAAGCTGAAGACTTTCTAGCAGTTGATCCCATCGCTGCTGAAGACATTGGTCACCATGACCATGTAGAAGATAGTGCAGTCCTTCCTCAGCTCGAGCACAGCGAACTCATCAGCATTCGTCGTCCTCTGACGCCAATCGCTCAGGATGCTTCATGGGTTGATCGCCCACAAGAGGAAGAAGACTTTGAGGCCCAGCCAACTCCAACTACACAGGCGTCGCCTGTGTTGCGCAGGCTTCGCAAAGGACCAAGGCCTCCAGTCTCTGCGTCTGAAGCTGAATCTGCTGAAGACATTCCAGCTACATCAGCCGATGAAGAAGAAGTCCCACAAGCTGCTACTCCCCCGTCCCACCAAGAAGCAGTTCTCGAGGAGAACGTGATTGAAAATCTTGAGGCTGCCACCACCAACACCACTAAAGCCATTGACGCTGTCATGGATGAAGCTAATGTGGAGCCATCACCAACAAAAGCACCAGCAGTCAGCGAAGCCACTGATCCCGCCACTTCTGTTCCTGAGTCAATCAAGTTCGACTATCATGTTGAGCACAGGCCTCAGGTACAGAAGCCAATCCCAAGATTGCCAAGGTTCCCAGGTCCTGCATCAGTACCTGGCTCCTTCAATATCAATGGCTTCAAAGCAGACAACACATTCTTCAATAGCTCCAGGAACCCCTACTCAAGGGAAAGGATATCATCTGATCGGTTCTAGAGCTATCCGCAGTGAAGCTATTACTCCTGCATTCTATACAATCAAGGTCGCATCTTCCCCCACAAGCGTCTTGACATTGAAGCTATAGCTGGTCTGCCCTGTCTGGAAGAAGCTCTGGATTGCTTCAAAGAAGTTGGATTGCCGTCGTTCGTCACTGACCAAGAGCATTGGAATGAAGAGTTGCTGCTCCAATTCTATGCCACACTTCACATCCGCAGGTATAGCAGAGATCCGAAGACTTGGGTCCTGGAGTGGATGAAAGGAAACATTCATCACGAAGCCAAAGCCTTTGACATCATTGAGCTCACTGGTTTGCCCACTCCTGGCGATCTCTACGAGCATGGCTGTCAGCTTCATAGTGAAGCTATTGAGAGCATCTTTCAGAAGACTGAACCTAATATGAGTCAGATGCTTAGTATGATGAAGCCATTGCCCCAAGATGCTACTTATCCCACGGAGTTCTTCGTTGAAGACCTTGAGTATCTGCCAAGAACCATTTATCACATCATAAGGCGAACTCTCTGGCCAATCAAAGGACACTCTCCACATGCCAAGCCTGAAGGTGCAATGAAGACTTTGGTCTTCTATATTCTTCATGGAAAATGCTTCAATGCACAGGACTTCTTCATTCGCCAACTTGCTGCATTAGGCTCTGATCTATTTGGCTTGAAGTTCTACGCCCCATGGGTCATGCGGCTGATCAAACTTCACTCCACTATCTCATATCAGCCATCTGCTCGCAATCATCGGATTTTTCTGCCTGATGTGGATATGTCAATTGAAGCCATCTATCCTGAGCCTGCTAAGGAACCTCTCAGTTTTCAGAATGCAGAGCATCAAAGTTTCACTCAGAACGTTGAAGGCGTGGAAGCCGTAACTCGTGTGTATCCTTTGGCTAGCACTACATGTGCACCGCATCCTGCTCTCATTGAAGCCACTGACAGTACAACTGCTCCACGACCCAAGAAGCGCACTCGTGTTCTCAACGACCGAGAGCTTCTTGTGGCTCTTCATCAGAAACATGATAGGCATCATGACTGGCTGAACCGTCAGATGCAAAGCCTCTTGGTGGATGTTAATCGCATTCGCAATCTTGCCACCAAGAATGCTTTTGTTGCCCATGAAACCTCTCTCCGCACATGGAAAGAGCTAACGCTGATGTGTTCTAAAGATGATCTTCAAGAGGATGGCTTCACTGAGCGATTCAAGTTTGACTCCACACCTCCTCGAAGGGCAGTGCTGCGACGAACTCCATCCCTTGAAGACTCTGAGTTCTCTTCCTCTGCTGCAACTGTGACTGCCAGAGTGATCGAGGATGAAGACGATGCTACTTCACCGCCACCTCCTTCAGCATGCTTCGACTCTGCTCCAAGCTCTTCAGCACCGCCAAACACCACCAACGACCCTGCTGCTTCACCTACTCCTCATGGGAACGAGTAGATGATCTATGTCTTCAAACCTTTTTGGTCCTTACTGACAAAAGGGGGAGAAGCATATGAGGTTGATAGTCTTCAAGCGGGTCCATATGGGCGGGTGCTTTATATTTTGCTTCGTGCTTACAACTCTCGTTTTGCTACATTTGGTTCTTTGAGTTGTAACACTTGAACTCGATGGTCGTCTGCTACTTATCTGCCACCTTGTGTCGCAATGATAAATTCCGCACTTAGATCATTCTGCAGACGTCCATTTTCCATTATGCATGTCATTATCTTCATATACTTTCACATGCATAGTGGATTGTCATCATAAGTTGAAGTGGATCTCCACAAGTACAACCTGCCATGTGCATTTGCATTCCAAAAGCAAATTACTTATATGCACATCTTCAGGGGGAGCCCTTGCAACTTATGAAGACAATTCCTTATCCTTTACAATTTCACAGATTATATTCCACGTTGAAAACTTCAACTAGTTTATCATCAATCACCAAAAAGGGGGAGATTGTAAGTGCATCTAGTTCCACCCCTAGTTGGTTTTGGAGTATTGACGACAAACCTAGTTGAGGGACTAATGTGTTTGTGAGAATTGCAAGATAACACAGGTAGAAGTCCCTCATTGATTTGGTTTTCCTACCAGAGATGACCCCTAAAAATGTATGAAGACATTGAAGTCAAAGGTGGTATATGAAGATATTCACATTGAAGACTATGACAAGAGAAGACACCACATGAAGCCTATGGAGCTCGAAGACTTAGATCTTTCGTAGTTCTTTTTCTTCTGTGTTGAGTCATAGGAACCACCGTACTGTTAAGTGGGGTCCAAGAGAACCAGTCAGAATGACTGAAGTGATGCTTAAACAAAACCTATGTCTTCGAGTGAAGACTATGAGAGCGAATCTTGTCCGAAGTCAGACAAGTCAGCTTTGCTTGTAGCCCAAGTAAAGTTGTTGTGTGAGTTTGAAATCTGACCGTTGGAACACGTGTCAGTTCCTTAGTGACCCAGGGTCATTTCGGACAAATCAGGTCGGGTTGCCAAGTGGCTATAAATAGCCCACCCCCTACAACCATAAACGGTTGGCTGCTCAAATTCAGAGTATGGCTTTTGTCGTTTGAGAGCAACCCACCTCGAAGCCTTTGAGAGAGAATTCCTTGCGAGGATAAAGCCCTAACCACCCAGAGCCAAAGAGAATTAGGCATCACTTAAGTCATCTGTGTGATCTGAAGACTTATTACACTTGAGGACTGTGCATCCTCCAGCCGGTTAGGCATCGCGTTCTGAGCATCCAAGAGACATTGTGGATTGCCGGTGAACGAAGTCTGTGAAGGTTTGGGAGTCTACCTTGAAGACTTACCAGAGTGATTGGGCGAGGTCTGTGTGACCTTAGCTCAAGGGGAATACGGTGAGGACTGGGTGTCCTGAGCTGCGCGTTCAGGACTGGGTGTCCGAGACTGTGTGTCCTAAGGTTTAAATACCTAGCCGCCCTAACCAGACGTACAGTTGTCACAGCAACTGGAACTGGTCCAACAAATCATTGTCTTCAGCGAGTCACTGGTTTCATCTTCCCTTCCCCTTACTTACTGTTACTCCTTGTGAAGTCATTGCATGTTCGCACTATCTTTTGTCTTCACTGAGTGACTGCGTGTTCTGTGTGGCTTCACAATATCTTCCTACCTGATCCATACTACATTGCTGCTATTAGTCATTGTGCTTTCACTCTATTGAATACTTGACTATGGCTTGCCTAGTGTAGTCTACCTTCCGCTGCAGGGTAATAGGTTTATTTCTATCATTTGTCTTCATAACTTCCACGTTTCGAAGACTTTCATAAAAATCGCCTATTCACCCCCCTCTAGTCGATATAACACACTTTCACTCCTCACTTGTGTAACTGTTTTGGGCTGCGGCCAACTCTCAATAGTTTCAATCTTGGCTTTATCAACTTCAATTCCCTGTGGAGTAACAACATAGCCAAGAAAAGATACTCGGTCGGTGCAAAAGATGCACTTTCCAAGGTTACCAAACAAACGTGCATCACGTAGAGCAATAAAAACAGCACGCACATGTTCCAAATGTTCCTCCAAAGATTTTCTATAAATCAATATGTCATCAAAGTAAACTACCACAAATCATCCAATGAAAGCACGTAAAACTTTGTTCATTAACCTCATGAAAGTACTAGGTGCATTAGTTAACCCAAAAGGCATGACTAACCACTCATATAATCCAAACTTAGTTTTAAATGTTGTTTTCCATTCATCTCCCAATTTCATACGAATTTGATGGTATCCACTACGCAAATCAACTTTGGAGAATATTGTAGAGCCACTCAATTCATCAAGCATATCATCTAGCCTAGGAATAGGATGACGATAACAAATAGTAATATTATTAATGCCTCTACAATCAACGCACATACGCGATGTACCATCCTTTTTCGGCACTAAAATGATAGGAACAGCACAAGGACTAAGGGATTCGCGTATATAACCTTTGTCGAGCAGCTCATGTACTTGGCGCATAATCTTCTTCGTCTCCTCTGGATTGGTACGGTATGGCGCATGGTTGGGTAATGATGCACCGGGAATTAAGTCAATTTGATGCTCAATCCCTCGAATAGGTGGTAATCCCGGTGGCACGTCTTGTGGAAAGACGTCAGCGAACTCCCGCAAAATGTTAGTCACAGCAGGAGGCAAAGAGGATGGCATGTCCTCGAATGAAAATAATGCCTCTTTGCACACAATAGCATAGCAAACAGATTTGCTAACATCTAGATCATCAATATCAGATTTGGTAGCAAGTAAACATGCACTTTTCAGTTTAATTTCAGAAGCAACACTAGATGGTTTATTATTAGGCTTCATTTGTTGCTCAAATTCTTCTGCCACAATCTGATTTTCACTCTTATTTTGCTCCTGTTTGATTTATTGGCTCTATTAATATCATCTTTCAAAATGGAATCAGGAGTCATAGGAAGCAAAGTAATATTTTTATCCTTATGAACAAGACTATACTGATTGTTTCTACCATGGTGTACAGAATTTTTATCAAATTGCCATGGTCTACCAAGTAATAAGGAACATGCTTGCATGGGTACTGTAACACCCCAGATGTAACTTACCCAATTTGTACTCCAACTCTTGCCGTTTCCGGCGTTAAGTTATTTATTTTCTCGGGTTCGGGTTTTTGTCTCCGTGTGTTGTTATCTTTGTCATGCTTCTCATATCATGTCATCATGTGCATTGCATTTGCATACGTGTTCATCTCATGCATTCGAGTATTTTCCCCGTTGTCCGTTTTGCATTCCGGCGCTTCGTTCTCCTCCGGTGGTCATTTCTAGCTTTCTTTCGTGTGTGGGGATTAAACATTTCCGGGTTGGACCGAGACTTGCCAAGCGGCCTTGGTTTACTACCGGTAGACCTCCTGTCAAGTTTCGTATCATTCGGACTTCGTTTGATACTCCAACGTTTAACCGAGGGACCGAAAAGGCATCATGTGTGTTGCAGCCCAACACCCCTCCATTTTGGCCCAAAACCCACCAAAACCTTCTCCATCATCTAGAGCGTTCGATCACGATCGCGTGGCCGAAAACCGCACCTCATTTGGACTCTCCTAGCT
>NC_057794.1:187200426-187202558 GCF_018294505.1 Triticum aestivum
GCTTCCGTGCACCGTTGACTTTTATCTCGAGGTTGTTTTTTTCGTTTAAGTCCTTGAAATCTCATATCCATGTGCTCTTGTTCGTCATGTTGTAACTTTGCATCCGTAGCTCTGTTTTGGGCATATAGCATATCAAAATGTTCATCTCAGAGAGTACATCATTTCATTCCATTGAATCATTTTCATTTGAGATCATCTTGATGCCCGAAATGCTGTTAGAAGAGAGCTACTTGAGATTATTGTCAGATCTGCTACTCCATTTAGATATTTGTCATTTTTGCCATGATTATTGTGTGCATGATATGCCCATGAGTTCTACATATGTTTTGTTAAGGGTTTTGCCATCCTTACAGAGGTGCAACCCATGTATTTTTGTGATGTGTGTGGTGACTAGCACGAGCTTGCAAAGTGGTGCACTTGGTAATTTTGATTTCAGGGACTTAGCAATTCCACTAAGTCCTTGAGCTGTTTATCTCATGTTGCCATATGTTCATGTTGTTTCCTAGTGATCCGTGCCTCTTTTGAGGATGATCAGTAAGGATGTTTTGTTAATCTTGTAGTGCTCTATCCATCCATGTCTTTGTTTGCAATTATGGAGCACCCTAGCTTGAGTCAATCGAGCTCTAATTTTGCTACTTTGTGAATCTGGGCAGATTGTCAACTTGTTTGCAATTTTGCCGATGATGTTGTAGTTGATCCGTGCATGCTATGTTATTGTTCTTGTCATGTCTAGCTTGCATTTTGTGTATTCTTGATGGGTGTATGCTTAGCTTATCATGACTTGCTCCGTAGTGAGTGCATCGAGCTCGTAAACATGCCTACTTGAGATATATTTCAGCATGTGCCAGTTTTCAGTAAGTCTGAAAATTGATTATGTTTTTGCCATGTTCACATGCTTGCAATTGTATTTTTTGATCCCTTTTGGCTCAAGGTCACTAAGGGACTTTTGTTAAGCTCTTTGAGTAGCTCCATGCCATGCTTTACTTTGCCATGTTCAGATCCTGTAGAATATAGTTTTGCTGCTCCGAAGAGTGCTACCTGATCTGAAATTCCAGACAAGTGTTAATTTCACCAAGTCTGAGATCTGTTTGCCATATGCATTTTTGCCATGCTTGTTTGAACTTGTTAATGGATGAATTGGCCGTAGCTCAGTGCTAGACTTTTGTTAAGCATCTTTAATGCATCCCTGCCATGTATTTTGTTGTCATGTTTGGGTGCCGTAGCATGTTCATCTCATTGCATTTAGATGGCTACTTGCTGTAAATCGCAGATCGATGTCATTTTTGAATCGCTTGCCATTTCCAAACCGTAACTCCGATTCCGGCGTTCTTTATATCATTTTCAAGCGATTTCATCTCATCTTTCCAGTGGCACACTTGGTTGTCCAAGTTTAGGCCAGGTTCATGCATTCCTTGTTACATCTTGCATATGCATCCCGCATCGCATCCCGCATAGCATATCATCATTGTATCGTGTTGTTTGAGCTTGCACGTGGTTGATTTGTGTCCTTGTTGCTTGTTTGTCTTGTTTGGGTAGAGCCGAGAGACGAGTTCGCTAATGAGGAGCCCGTTGAGTTTGCTTTCGAGGATCCAGTCAACTCTGACAACTGTGCAGGCAAGATGATCATACCCTCGAAATCACTACTATCTTTGCTATGCTAGTTTGCTCGCTCTTTTGCTATGCCAATGCTACGATGCCTACCATTTGCTTTCAAGCCTCCCAAATTGCCATGTCAAACCTCTAACCCACCATGTCCTAGCAAACCATTGATTGGCTATGTTACCGCTTTGCTCAGCCCCTCTTATAGCGTTGCTAGTTGCAGGTGAAGATTGAAGGCCGTTCCTTGTTGGAACATTTATTTACTTGTTGGGATATCACTATATATCTTATTTAATTAATGCATCTATATACTTGGTAAAGGGTGGAAGGCTCGGCCTCTCGCCTAGTGTTTTGTTCCACTCTTGCCGCCCTAGTTTCCGTCATATCGGTGTTATGTTCCCGGATTTTGCGTTCCTTACGCGGTTGGGTTATAATGGGAACCCCTTGATAGTTCGCCTTGATTAAAGCTTTTCCAGCAATGCCCAACCTTAGTTTTACCATTTGCCACCTAGCCTCTTTTTCCCTTGGGTTTC